>NC_053028.1:3920794-3972256 GCF_003073215.2 Triticum urartu | reverse complement strand
CTATCTACAATCATAACATAAACAAGCAAGATACTATCAGGTACTAAGTTCATGATAAATTTAAGTTCAATTAATCAAATTACTTAAGAACTCCCACTTAGATAGACATCCCTCTAATCCTCTAAGTGGATCACGTGATCCAAATCAACTAAACCATAACCGATCATCATGTGAAATGGAGTAGTTTTCAATGGTAAACACTAGTAGAAAACAAGGCTATGGTCCAGGCCGCATCAGCCCATTAGTCCCGGTTCAGTCTAGAACCGGGACCAATGTGGGCATTGGTCCCGGTTCGTGAGCCCAGGGGGCCGGCCGGGCCACGTGGGCCATTGGTCCCGGTTCGTCTGGACCTTTTGGTCCCGGTTGGTGGGATGAACCGGGACCAATGGGCCTCCCTCCTGGCCCACTACCGTTGGTCCCGGTTGGTAGCTTGAATCGGGACCAAAGGCTCCCCTTTAGTCCCGGTTCATGTCACCAACCGGGACCAATGAGGTGCCTATATATACCCCTCGCTCGCGAGCAGAGCACCCCAGTGCTCTGTTTTTCTCTGGCCGAGGGGGAGAGGGCTTTGTGGTGCTCTAGCTCACCTCCTATGCACATGAGGTGTTCGATGGAATGGCCGAGCCACACTACTTAAGCTTTCTCCTCTCGAAGCTCGACCTCCAAGCTCCATTTTCCTCGAGATTTGCCTAGATTTAACGGTCCGTCACGCCCCGTCCCCGTCTTCACCGCCGTCGATCATCCGCGCCGATCTCATCACCGACACCACCGATGTGAGCCTCTTGTTCTTATCTTCTTTCTGAAAGGAAAAATATTCTTACTTGTATGTTTGGATAGATACTTGTATCATTTTCTTACATTTTTATTGCATCTTATATAGTGCGATGGTTTTGGTATCCGCCCCCGTCGGCCCTCGTCCTGTCTATGATTCGGATTTGGTATGTATATTATCTTTATAACTATTGGTTCATTTATTGTTTATGAAAATTATGCCGACCAACGTGACATAGATTTTATTTATCTAGGATGTATGTGAAGCAGAAATGCCAACCGACATTGTCGAGAGGTTAAATTTAGTTGAAGAAGAAAACAATTTGTTGAAGGAAAAAATAAAAAAAATGAGGAGGAGAAGATGATATTGGAGTTGCATGTTGCGGATGTCATCGATGATCACAAGATCAAGATGCATGCAATGCGCTTGAAGATTAGAAAGATTAGAAAATATGCCATTCATACCGAGGCTTGGTATCATTATGCCGTTGGATCAATTGTTACCTTGGTTGCGATTATGATCGCATTTGTTTTCGCATTGAAATGTTTTACATAGTTTCAATGTATGGTTTAATTAATTAGATGCTCTGGAGAGCTATATGTTATTAGATGAGAACTATGTATGCACTTTGGTTTTAATGTGATGATGAACTTCTATTAATTTGGACACTTAATTATATATAATGCACGCAGATGAACCGGCAATGGATGTACGGTGACAGACACACCCGCGAGTACATTAAGGGCGTGCATGAGTTTCTCGATGCGGCTAAGGCAAACAAGCAGAATGGTTTTATGTGTTGTCCATGCACTGAATGTGGGAATACGAGGTCTTACTCTAACCGGAAAATCCTTCACTCCCACCTGCTTTACAAGGGTTTCATGCCACACTATAATGTTTGGACGAGGCACGGAGAAATAGGGGTTATGATGGAAGACGGCGAAGAAGAAGAGTACGATGACAACTATGTGCCCCTGAATACGGTGATGCTGCAACGGGGGGAGCTGATGAAGATCAAGAGGAACCAGACGATGTTCCCAATGATGCTGCCACGGGTGAAGCTGCTGAAGATCAAGAGGAACCAGACAATGTGCCCGATGATGATGATCTCCGCCGGGTCATTCTCGATGCAAGGACGCAATGCATTAGTCAAAAGGAGAAGCTGAAGTTCGATCGCATGTTAGGGGATCACAAAAAGGGTTATACCCCAATTGCGAAGATGGCAACACAAAGCTCGGTACCGTACTGGAATTGCTGTAGTGGAAGGCAGAGAATGCTGTGGGTGACAAAGGATTTGAGAAGCTACTGAAAATATTGAAGAAGAAGCTTCCAAAGGATAACGAATTGCCTGACAGTACATGCGCAGCAAAGAAGGTCGTATGCCCTCTAGGATTGGAGGTGGAGAAGATACATGCATGCCCTAATGACTGCATCCTCTACCGCGGTGCATACAAGGATCTGAACGCATGCCCGGTATGCGGTGCGTTGTGGTATAAGATCATACGAGATGACCCTGGTGATGTTGACGGCGAGCCCCTCAGGAAGAGGGTTCCTGCGAAGGTGATGTGGTATGCTCCTATAATACCACAGTTGAAACGTCTGTTCAGAAACGAAGAGCATGCCAAGTTGATGCGATGGCACAGTGAGAACCGAAAGAAAGATGGGAAGTTGAGAGCACCCGCTGACGGGTCGCAGTGGAGAAAAATCGAGAGAAAGTACTGGGATGAGTTTGCAAAGGACCCAAGGAATGTATGGTTTTCTTTAAGCGCGGATGGCATTAATCCTTTCGGAGAGCAGAGCAGCAATCACAGCACCTGGCCCGTGACTCTATGTATGTATAACCTTCCTCCTTGGATGTGCATGAAGCGGAAGTTCATTATGATGTCAGTTCTCATCCAAGGCCCTAAGCAACCCGGCAACGAAATTGATGTGTACCTAAGGCCATTAGTTGAAGAACTTCTACAGCTGTGGAATGGAAACGGTGTACGTACGTGGGATGAGCACAGACAGGAGGAATTTAACCTTAAGGCGTTGCTGTTCGTGACCATCAACGATTGGCCCGCTCTTAGTAACCTTTCAGGACAGACAAACAAAGGATACCACGCATGCACGCACTGTTTAGATGACACTGAAAGTATATACCTAGACAAATGCAGGAAGAATGTGTACCTGGGCCATCGTCGATTTCTTCCGACCAACCATCAATGTCGAAAGAAAGGCAAGCATTTCAAAGGCGAGGCAGATCACCGGAAGAAGCCCGCCATGCGCACCGGTGATCACGTGCTTGCTATGGTCAATGATTTACACTACGTAATCTTTGGAAAGGGTCCCGGTGGACTAGCTGTTCCGAATGACGCTGAGGGACACGCACCCATGTGGAAGAAGAAATCTATATTTTGGGACCTACCCTACTGGAAAGACCTAGAGGTCCGCTCCTCAATCGACGTGATGCACGTGACGAAGAACCTTTGCGTGAACCTGCTAGGCTTCTTGGGCGTGTATGGGAAGACAAAAGATACACCTGAGGCACGGGAGGACCTGCAACGTTTGCACGAAAAAGACAGCATGCCTCCGAAGCAGTATAAAGGTCCTGCCAGCTATGCTCTTACGAAAGAAGAGAAAGAAATCTTCTTTGAATGCCTGCTCAGTATGAAGGTCACGACTGGCTTCTCCTCGAATATAAAGGGAATAATAAATATGCCAGAGAAAAAGTTCCAGAACCTAAAGTCTCATGACTGCCACGTGATTATGACGCAACTGCTTCCGGTTGCATTGAGGGGGCTTCTACCGGAAAATGTCCGATTAGCCATTGTGAAGCTATGTGCATTCCTCAATGCAATCTCTCAGAAGGTGATCGATCCAGAAATCGTACCAAGGCTAAGGAATGACGTGGCGCAATGTCTTGTCAGTTTCGAGCTAGTGTTCCCACCATCCTTCTTCAATATCATGACGCACGTCCTAGTTCAACTAGTCGACGAGATTGTCATCCTGGGGCCCGTATTTCTACACAATATGTTCCCCTTTGAGAGGTTCATGGGAGTCCTAAAGAAATATGCCCGTAACCACGCTAGGCCAGAAGGAAGCATCTCCATGGGCCATCAAACAGAGGATGTTATCGGGTTTTGTGTTGACTTCATTCCTGGCCTTAACAAGATAGGTCTCCCTAAATCGCGGTATGAGGGGAGACTGACTGGAAAAGGCACTCTTGGAAGAGACTCAATAATATGCAGGGACGGATATTCTTGGTCTCAAGCACACTACACAGTTCTACAGAACTCTACCTTGGTGACCCCGTATGTCGATGAACACAAGAACAGTCTGCGCTCCAAACACCCGGAGCAATGCGATGACTGGATTACATGTGAACACATCAGGACTTTCAGCAGTTGGTTGGAAACACGTCTCAGAGGTGACAACACTGTTTGTGATGAGTTGTACTTGTTGTCCAGGGGACCATCTTTGACTTTATTGACTTACAAAGGATACGAGATAAATGGGAATACATTTTACACGATCGCCCAAGATCAAAAGAGCACCAACCAAAACAGCGGTGTCCGCTTTGATGCAGCAACCGAGAGCGGAAAGGACACATATTATGGTTACATAGTGGACATATGGGAACTTGACTACGGATCCGATTTTAAGGTCCCTTTGTTTAAGTGCAAATGGGTCAATCTGTTAGGCGGCGGGGTACAGGTAGACCCACAGTACGGAATGACAACAGTGGATCTGAAAAATCTTGGGTACACTGACGAACCGTTCGTCCTAGCCAATGATGTGGCACAGGTTATCTTTGTGAAGGACATGTCTACCAAACCGAGAAAAAGAAAAGATAAGGAAGCGAATACATCATACGATGAGCCAAAGCGCCACATAGTTCTTTCAGGAAAAAGGGACATCCTGGGAGTGGACGGCAAGACAGACATGTCTGAAGATTATGAAAAGTTTCATGAAATTCCTCCCTTCAATGTCAAGGCTGACCCAAGCATCCTGATAAACAATGAAGATTATCCATGGTTACGGCGCAATAAGCAAATGACACAAGCGAAGAAAAAGTGAAGACTTTCTCCCGCAATAAGCAAATGCTATGTGGGTGAAATTATCATACCATCCCAACTTTCAACTTTTTCAGAGTTCATTTGAAATGCTTTCATGTCTTATGGTTCGAAACTTTGATACTTCGAAAGTGATTGTCCATTTTGTACACGAAGTGCATCAAGTTTTTGTCATAACCCTCTCTACTTTTTGGAACATGCTATATGGGTGAAATGATGATACCATGCCAACTTTCAACCTTTTCAGAGTTCATTTTGAAATGCTTTCCAATTTCAGAGTCATTTAGCTCAAAGAATGAATTAATAGCAAACAGAATGAACTACAAAACTTTTATGAAAATAAAAACAATCAATTAAAATATTATGTTATGATCAACTAAAATAAAACTATAATATTCTTCAATAGCAAAAAGAATATAATATTTGTGACCTAAAATCAAACTATAAGTATTTAATTGTAAGTATAAATAAAAAATAAATAGCAAAGAAGAAATTTTTTTCTATTTTTATAGTAAAGTTATTCATAAACTAGTGATTCACACAAATTTTATAAAATTCCAATTTAAACTATTCAAAATTTTAAAACTAATGGCACTAACAGAAAGTTTATAATTTTTGTGACCTAAAATCAAAAAGAAATCACTAAAAAACTATAAGTATTTAGTTGTAAGTATAAATAAAAAATAAATAGAAAAATTCTATTTTTATAGTAAAGTTATTCATAAACTAGTGATTCACACAAATTTTAAAAATTCAAATTTAAACTATTCAAAATTTAAAACTAATGGCACTAACAGAAAGTTTATAATTTTTGTGACCTAAAAGCAAAAAGAAATCACTAAAAAACTATAAGTATTTAGTTTTAAGTAGAAATAAAAAAAATAAAACAAAAAAATGTAGAAATAAAAAAGAAAAAACCAAAAAAAATGCCACCTACTGGGCCTCCACGGCCTGAATACGACTAGAAACCCTACATGGGCCAGGATTCAGGCCCGCAGAGGCCCAATAGGCCCACAGGCAGTAGCAAGTTTAGGCCCGAAAGCCTGCATTAGAGAGGAGCTCGAATGGGGAGGCACAGCGCTTATAAACCAAGTGCCGGCGCCCTTCAGCTAGCGATGTGGGACTAAACTTTTGGGCGCGGGGCCACAAGGCATTGGTCCCGGTTGGTGGCACCAACCGGGACTAAAGGGGGCATTGGTCACGGTTCGTGGCACCAACCGTGACCATTGCCCCCCTTTAGTCCCGGTTGGTGCCACCAACCGGGACCAAGGCCTTCGCTTCCCGCCCTTTGGGCTGCCGAAAATTGGCCTTTGGTCCCGGTTCGTGGCACCAACCGGGACCAAAGGGGGGCATTGGTCACGGTTCGTGCCACGAACCGGGACCATTGCTCTGGCTATATAAGCCAACACTTGCGAAATTTTGGCCAACCGCTCCCATTCGCCCCGACGCCCCCAGGCCGTTCGTCGTCGTCGTCGCCGCCCCGAGCCCGTCGTCGCCCGCCGCCGCCGTCGCCCCGCCCCGCCCGCCCGCCGTCGCCCCGCCCCGCCCCGTCGCCGCCCCGAGCCCGTACGTCGTCGCCCCGCGCCGTCGCCCCCGAGCCCGTCGTCGCCCCGCGCCCGCCGCCGTCGCCCCGCCCCGTCGCCGCCCCGAGCCCGCCGCCGTCGCCCCGCCCCGTCGCCGCCCCAAGCCCGTCGCCGCCCCGCCCTGTCGTCGCCCCGCGCCGGCGCCGGCCCTAGGTTGATGATATGATGATGTTGATGATGTTTTTTTTTCCTGTTGATGATATGATGATGTTTTTTTTGTTGATGATATGATGATGTTTTTTTTCTGTTGATGATATATGTGATGATGTTTTTTTTTCATATATGCATTTTTTCATATATGTATTAATTTTTTTAAGTTGTTAGTAGATATCGATTTTAGGTTAGTTGAGCCTCTTTAGTGCATTTTATGTTTGTTGCATTTTAGGTTAGTGCATTTTATGTTAGTGGAGAGGAAAAAGTAAAATAAGGAAAAGGAAAATAAGTAGAGAAAGAAGGAGAAGAAGAAGGAGAAGACGAGGAGAGGAAGAAAAGGAAGAGGAGAAGAAGAAAAGAATAGAGGAGAAGAAGAGAAAATTAGAATATATATTCTATTTTCTCTTTTCTCCTCTATTCCTTTCTTCTTCTCCTCTTTTTTTTCTTCTTTTTTTCTTCGACACATGGGGGGGTCGAGAACGTCGGACATTCATGAGAGAGGCGAGGAAGAAGGGGAAGAAGAGGGAGAAGAAGAGGAGAGGAAGAAGAGGAAGTCTTCTCCTCTATTCTTTCTTTTCTTATTTTTTCTTCTTCTTCTTCCTCTTTATTTTATCGGGAACGAGGGTCGTCGAGGGTCGCCGAGCGGTAGAGGAGAAACCCTAAATAGAAAGTATCGTCGGTGTGAGATACATGTACCGTCGGTGTCGGACACTACATCCACATCCCACAAGTGGCGCGGGCTTCGACGCCCACGTCACTTGTGGGACGTGGATGTAGTGTCCGACACCGACGGCCACATGTATCTCACACCCACGATACTTGCTATTTAGGGTTTCCTCTACCGAAAAGAAGAGGAGAAATAAATAAGAAGAAGAAAAAAGAAGAAAAAGAAGAGGAGAAGAAGAAAGGAATAGTGGAGAAGACTTCCTCTTCTTCTCCTAGTGTCAAAGTATTGAAGAAATCCATGCCTTCATCATTAGCCGGAAGTAACCAGGGCATGTTGGTACGAAGTTCTGCAAAGTTGTTTTGGAATGGAGTCCCGGATAGAATAATCCGCCTTTTGGTACGAATTCAGCAAAGGCCTTCCAAATAGCGATATTCGGAAGGCTCTTTCTGAACTTTGTACCAAAAAGCGAATTATCCTATCTGGGACTCCGTTCCAGAACAACTTTGAAGAGCTTCGTACTATCATGCACATGTTACTTTCGCCTAATGATGAAGACATGGTTTTGTTGAATCCTTTGACACTAGGCAACCTCCCGACCCCTCGGCGATCCTCTCGAACATGAGAGGAAGAAGAGGGTCGTCTAGGGGTCGAGGGTTTCAGGGTTGTCGAGGGTTCGAGGGGTCGAGGATCGCCGAGGGGTCGAGAGAGGTTTCCTAGTGTCAAAGTATTGAAGAAATCCATGCCTTCATCATTAGCCGGAAGTAACCAGGGCATGTTGGTACGAAGTTCTGTAAAGTTGTTTTGGAATGGAGTCCCGGATAGAATAATCCGCCTTTTGGTACGAATTCAGCAAAGGCCTTCCAAATAGCGATATTCGGAAGGCTCTTTCTGAACTTTGTACCAAAAAGCGAATTATCCTATCTGGGACTCCGTTCCAAAACAACTTTGAAGAGCTTCGTACCATCATGCACATGTTACTTTCGCCTAATGATGAAGACATGGTTTTGTTGAATCCTTTGACACTAGGCAACCTCCCGACCCCTCGGCGATCCTCTCGAACATGAGAGGAAGAAGAGGGTCGTCTAGGGGTCGAGGGTTTCAGGGTCGTCGAGGGTTCGAGGGGTCGAGGATCGCCGAGGGGTCGAGAGAGGTTTCCTAGTGTCAAAGTATTGAAGAAATCCATGCCTTCATCATTAGCCGGAAGTAACCAGGGCATGTTGGTACGAAGTTCTGCAAAGTTGTTTTGGAATGGAGTCCCGGATAGAATAATCCGCCTTTTGGTACGAATTCAGCAAAGGCCTTCCAAATAGCGATATTCGGAAGGCTCTTTCTGAACTTTGTACCAAAAAGCGAATTATCCTATCTGGGACTCCATTCCAGAACAACTTTGAAGAGCTTCGTACCATCATGCACATGTTACTTTCGCCTAATGATGAAGACATGGTTTTGTTGAATCCTTTGACATTAGGCAACCTCCCGACCCCTCGGCGATCCTCTCGAACATGAGAGGAAGGAGAGGGTCGTCTAGGGGTCGAGGGTTCGAGGGTTCGAGGGTTCTTCTCCTTTATTCTTTCTTCTCCTCTTTTTTTTCTTCTTCTTCCTCTTTTTTTTATCGGGAACGAGGGTCGTCGAGGGACATAGATGTAGTGTCGTCGTTGTCGATATATACCCCCTCCCGATAGCTTACTATGATTAGGTAGCTAGTTCTACGTTTGGCACTAATATATCCATCTGTCATGTTTGAATAATAATTGCCATGTTGTAAATATTTGTAGAAACTATGGACACCGCCCTAGACGAAGCAACAAAAGAAGCGTTGTTGAGGGAGATAATCGCAGAAGGAAGTGATGTCGTCTCGTACTATCTCAACGAAACCGATGGTCTGGAAGGAGAGGGTGAACAAGCTGGCTACGGTGACCTAATGCCGGTGCAAGAAGAAGAACATGAGGACGTCTCCGGTGACCCAATGCCGGTGCAAGAAGGAGACCGTGATGACGGCTCCGGTGACCGAACCGAGTCCGGCCAGGTATATATATATTAGTTAAGCCTATGCTGACTAGCTGATTGATGCATTCATTGTTTTGGTATGTACACATATTAATTAAGTCTTTGTTCTTTTTTCTAGCCCTCCGGATCGAGCACAACTTCGGTAAAGAGACGAGGCCCGAAGAAAAAGTTGAGCTCGGATGAAAAGCTTGAGATCACAGCAATCGCGCCCGACGGCCAACCTATTGAACCCCTCCGGACAAAGAGCGCATTTGTTGCTCGGTGCAGGGTTCTGGTTAGGGACAAGATCCCGATAAGCATCCAGCAATGGTTTAAGCCGGCTACAGAAGACCCTGAGGTGTCTTATGTCAATGATATGCAGAAAAATGATCTTTGGACTGAGCTGAAGTCAAATTTCACCCTACCGCCAGAGGATAATCCAGAGAACCCAATTAAAGAGAAATTAATCAAGTCTTTTGCTCTGAAGAGGATGGCAGAACTATTCAGGAGGTGGAAGAAAGAGCTGAATAATAAGTTTGTCGAAAATAATGAGACACCAGAATTCAAGGGCAGATATGAGAAGATCAGAGATCACTAGCCCGCATTTGTGGCCAACAAGACATCGGAAAAGAGTCAGAAGATGTCGGTGACAAACAAGCAAAATGCTGCGAAGAAGAAGCTTCACCATCGCACGGGGTCAGGTGGCTACCTCGTAGCCCGGCCTAAGTGGTCCAAGGTTGAGAATGATCTGGTTCATAAAGGGATCGAACCAGAGACAAATAACTGGCCAGACCGTTGCCGGACTTGGTTCTTCGGGGCTGGCGGAACCTTGGACCCTGAAACAGGGAAGTGCATTGGGACGAACGAACAAATGGACATACCAGTCAGTAAGCTTAAGCAGTATATTGAAGCAGCGCAGGAAGGGGCGTTCTTTCCAGACAGAGAGCACGACGAGCTCACAATGGCCCTCGGGAATCCTGAGCACCCTGGACGGACACGAGGCACGCCAGGCTCCGTTCTGTGGAAGGTTGGGTTTCCGGACGCAGGCGGTTACAAATCCCATGAGAGGAGGAAAAAAGTGCAGCAGACCGAACTGCAGGCGCTGCACGCAAGGGTACAAGCAATAGAGGAACGAGAAGCAAATCGCAGCAAACGTACTGCCGAAGCCTCCCCCGAAGCTACCCCGCCATCTCAGCGTAGAAGCAGCGTGGCTTCCACCGAGATGCTTCAGCTGGAGCATGACTTGACGGCTCCTGCCAGCTATCCCGTGGATGCTATAACGGAGTCTCAAAATTGCCACCTTATGACGCAATGGATGAATTTGAAGGTCAAGGCGGCTGTTGGCTCTGTTTATCCTACTGAACCCGGCGCAACTTTTCACTGCCGGCCGATTCCAGAAGGATATGCTAGGGTGATGGTGGATGAGATAACGGAGGGATTTGAGGACCTCCAGCTTGACCACCCTACCGGTGAAGGGGAGACTCAGCTGGGGTCTGCTCTGAAGACTCCATGCCTATGGCGGAAGGAGCTCATCAACCTTCCGAACTGGACGCCTCCGCCTCCTCCTCCTCCTCCGGCGAGTCAGGGCACTCCGCCTCCTCCACCGCCTCCTCCTCCGGCGAGTGACGATCAGGGCCCTCGGTCGGCTCCTTCTCCGGCGCGTGGCGGCACTCCGCCTCCGTCTCCGCCTGCGCCGACGCGCCCGAGCAGCCAACCTCCTCCTTCTCCGCCTCGTCAGCAAGGGCGGAAGAGACCTGCCGCCGCTCCAGCTGCTCCGGCGCGTCGTAGTCCTTCTCCTCCGCCTCTTAAGCAAGTAAAGAAGACAACCGCTTCATCTGCTCGTTCGGCGTGTAGCAGTACAACCAGAGGCGGGAGGACATACAGATTCGGTCCTTCTCTGAAGACTCCAGAGAAGTTACCATACGAGAGGACCCAGGAGGAGAACGCCGAGGTCGCGCGAGAAGAAGTGAGGAAATTCTTTGAAGGGGTGAAAGCAAAGAAACATCCACCTTCGGAGGAGAAGGTAGATCGGGTGAAAGTGAAGTGCACTCTGGCTGCCCGGACAAAACCACCGAAGTCTGATCCGCCGAATGGAAACTATGACCGCATTATTGGAAAGGAATTTGCCGAAGCGGAGCGGTCGGGAAGTACTGTCAGTGATCAAAGGCTGAAAGAACGACGAGCTGGGAAACAAATTGCCCAGCTCGGCAAACAAGCGAAGCAATCATGCCCCCCGCTCAAGGTGCCTAGCCACAACGTCGCTAATGATCCGAGGATGGTGCCCGGTTATAGCAATCTTGCAGATTACCTGCCCGACGAAGTACATTATGAACCCATGGACATGCAGATACAAAGATACGAGTACGGGAAGCCTCTCGTCAAAGATGAAAGATCTCTATCAACGATGATGTGAAGATTGCATGATTGGTACTTGAAAATCTGCAGAGACTCTGGGGGGAGGAGTACTTTGTATGTGAAAGTTAAAAAGGAGCATGACCTCGTTGGAATTGATCTGTTGCCTGTTCCATTTGAGGAGTTCTATCAGTTTTTCAATCAATTGGCCCTCGATAAAACAACGGCCGCCTGCTACTGTCTGTAAGTAGTAGTACTTCTGTCATTAAGTTTCTCTATATAGCTTAGCTCTTTCATTGCATGTATTTATAATCATCCTCACTATATTATGCAGATTGAAGATCGTCGAATTGAAGAAAAGACAAGTCGGTGATATTGGGTTCATTAACACATATCTCATAGATGCAACTCAGGTTAAACTTCATGCCGCAGCTACCGAGGCCAACTTGCTACATTCGTTCGTAATAAATCAAAACAAAGATATAATACTCTTTCCTTACAACTTCAAGTGAGTGTTACTGGCTTGTGCGTATTCGGTTTCCCTTATATATTAGTCAAGGTTATAGTAATGTAATTCATGAGTTATGCATGCGTGTGCAGTTTCCACTATATTCTCCTAGAGATTAAGCTTGAGCAGGGACTAGTAACCGTCTTAGACTCAAAACGAAAAGATCCCCAGGACTATGCAGACATGACTGAAATCCTCAAGAAGTAAGTTAAATTGATCATTATCCACCATATCAGCAACTTTGTTCATTTCCTGATATCAAGTAATTGTTTTCTTTGTCCGGCAGGGTTTGGAGAAAATTCACCAAAAAAGTTCCGGGACTGCCGAAGGAGCTGGAATTTAGACACCCGAAAGTAAGTACTATAGTAGCATGTTCCGCACATCTCCTAGTGATTCAAGCGCTAGTTTCATCAATACCATTTAGCATTCTTGCTTATCAGTTTGATTGACCTCTATTTCTTGTAAAGTGGTTGTGGCAGGAACAAGGGAATGATTTCTGTGGATACTACATGTGCGAGTCCATCCGCCACACGACGTGTGAGCGAGGCGGGTACTCTAACGAACAATATGAAGTACGTAAATAACAACATTCACAATTTTATTTTATTACCATCATTTGTGTTGAGTTTCATTCATTCATATATATATGTATTGACCCCCTTCTTCAAATTAGATGTTTCGGAAGCGGGATGAACTCCAAGCACCAGCTCGCATGCGAGCAATTCAAGAGGAATTGGCGGCATTCTTTCTTGACCACGTGATCCCTGAAGACGGAGAATTCTATGTGGACCCTGAGTCCATATGATTATATTTGTAAGAGATAATTATTGTATATATGTAGCCGGTAGTGTCAGATAGATATACGAGAACTTGTTGTTCGACCAATCTCTCGGAGAAGGAGAGGTGGTCGATATCACTTCTCTCTGTATGCATATATGTTCATGACGATCTTCTGTTTCCTTCATTTGCTTTACTAGCTAGCCAGCATGTCTAGTCCTCTCTATACGTACGTATAGTACGTAGCGTCGACCAAGCACGGACATAAGAGAGGACACTTCTGTATATTAATTATAGCTAGCTAACACAATATATGAAACACCTAAATTAACCCCCCAAAACCCCCAACCCCCCCTTTCAAATAAAAAACAAAAAACCCAGCCACAGAAATGCTGACGCGTGGATGCCTATTGGTCCCGGTTGGTGCCACCAACCGGGACCAAAGGGTCTCCTGACTGGGCTCTGCGCACTGCCCACGTGGAGGGCCTTTAGTCCCGGTTCTGGATTGAACCGGGACTAAAGGGGGGAGGTATTAGTACCAACACTTTAGTCCCGGTTCAAGAACCGGGACTAAAGGCCCTTACGAACCGGCACTATAGGCCCTTTTTCTACCAGTGGAACATCGCTATGTTGATCATATCTACTATATGATTCACGCTCGATCTTTCGATCTCAGTGTTCCGAGGCCATATCTGCATATGCTAGACTCGTCAAGTTTAACCTGAGTATTCTGCGTGTGCAAAACTGGCTTGCACCCGTTGTAGATGGACGTAAAGCTTATCACACCCGATCATCACGTGGTGTCTGGGCACGACGAACTTTGGCAACGGTGCATACTCAGGGAGAACACTTTTATCTTGATAATTTAGTGAGAGATCATCTTATAATGCTACCGTCAATCAAAGCAAGATAAGATGCATAAAAGATAAACATCACATGCAATCAATATAAGTGATATGATATGGCCATCATCATCTTGTGCCTGTGATCTCCATCTCCGAAACACCTTCATGATCACCATCGTCACCGGCGCGACACCTTGATCTCCATCGTAGCATCGTTGTCGTCTCGCCAATCTTATGCTTCCATGACTATCGCTACCGCTTAGTGATAAAGTAAAGCATTACATCGCGATTGCATTGCATACAATAAAGCGACAACCATATGGCTCCTGCCAGTTGCCGATAACTCGGTTACAAAACATGATCATCTCATACAATAAAATTTAGCATCATGTCTTGACCATATCACATCACAACATGCCCTGCAAAAACAAGTTAGACGTCCTCTACTTTGTTGTTGCAAGTTTTACGTGGCTGGTACGGGCTTAAGCAAGAACCAATATTACCTACGCATCAAAACCACAACAATAGTTTGTCAAGTTGATGCCGTTTTAACATTCGCAAGGACCAGGCGTAGCCACACTTGGTTCAACTAAAGTTGGAGAAACAGTCACCCGCAAGCCACCTTTGTGCAAAGCACGTCGGGAGAACCGGTCTCACGTAAGCGTACGCATAATGTCGGTCCGGGCCGCTTCATCCAATAATACCGCCGAACCAAAGTATGACATGCTGGTAGGCAGTACGACTTATATCGCCCACAACTCACTTGTGTTCTACTCGTGCATATAACATCAAACCAGAAAACCAGGCTCGGATGCCACTGTTAGGGAACGTAGTAATTTCAAAAAAATTCCTACGCACACGCAAGATTATGGTGACGCATAGCAATGAGAGGGGAGAGTGTTGTCTACATACCCTCGTAGACCGAAGCGGAAGCGTTGACGCAACGTAGAGGAAGTAGTCGTACGTCTTCCCGATCCGACCGATCCAAGCACCGTTACTCCGGCACCTCCGAGTTCTTGGCACACGTTCAGCTCGATGACGATCCTCGGGCTCCGATCCAGCAAAGCTTCGAGGATGAGTTCCGTCAGCACAACGGCGTGGTGACGATGATGATGTTCCACCGACGCAGGGCTTCGCCTAAGCACTACAACGATATGATCGAGGTGGCATATGGTGGCAGGGGGCACCGCACACGGCTAAGAAACGATCACGTGGATCAACTTGTGTGTTCTAGGGTGCCCCCTGCCCCCGTATATAAAGGAGCAAGGGGGAGGCCGGCCGGCCCTATGGGGCGCGCCAAGGGGAGGGGGAGTCCTCCTCCTAGTGGGAGTAGGACTCCCCTTTCCTAGTCCAATTAGGAAACTTAAGGGGGAAGGAAAGAGAGGGAGAGGGAGAGGGAAAGAGGGGCCGCGCCCCCCCTCCCTAGTCCAATTCGGACTCCCCATGGGGGGGGGCGCCACCTCCCTTCCGGTAACCCCTCCGGCACTCCGGTTTTATCCGAAATCACCCGGAACACTTCCGGTGTCCGAATATAGCTGTCCAATATATCAATCTTTGTTTCTCGACCATTTCGAGACTCCTCGTCATGTCCGTGATCACATCCGGGACTCCGAACTAACTTCGGTACATCAAAATGCATAAACTCATAATAAATGTCATTGTAACGTTAAGCGTGCGGACCCTACGGTTCGAGAACAATGCAGACATGACTGAGACAAATCTCCGGTCAATAACCAATAGCGGGACCTGGATGCCCATATTGGCTCCTACATATTCTACGAAGATCTTTATCAGTCAGACCGCATAACAACATACGTTGTTCCCTTTGTCATCGGTATGTTACTTGTCCGAGATTCAATCGTCGGTATCCAATACCTAGTTCAATCTCGTTACCGGCAAGTCTCTTTACTCGTTCCGTAATACATCATCTCGCAACTAACTCATTAGTTGCAATGCTTGCAAGGCTTATGTGATGTGCATTACCGAGAGGGCCCAGAGATACCTCTCCGACAATCGGAGTGACAAATCCTATTCTCGAAATACGCCAACCCAACATCTACCTTTGGAGACACCTGTAGAGCTCCTTTATAATCACCCAGTTACGTTGTGACGTTTGGTAGCACACAAAGTGTTCCTCCGGCAAACGGGAGTTGCATAATCTCATAGTCATAGGAACATGTATAAGTCATGAAGAAAGCAATAGTAACATAGTAAATGATCGGGTGCTAAGCTAATGGAATGGGTCATGTCAATCAGATCATTCACCTAATGATGTGATCCCGTTAATCAAATAACAACTCTTTGTTCATGGTTAGGAAACATAACCATCTTTGATTAACGAGCTAGTCAAGTAGAGGCATACTAGTGACACTAAGTTTTTCTATGTATTCACACATGTATTATGTTTCCGGTTAATACAATTCTAGCATGAATAATAAACATTTATCATGATATAAGGAAATAAATAATAACTTTATTATTGCCTCTAGGGCATATTTCCTTCAAAATTTCTTCGTCCAACTCTCCATTTAGGAAAGCAGTCTTAACATCCATTTGATGAACGAGAAGACCATGCGAGGCAGCTAGTGAAAGTAGAACTCGAATAGTGGTCAGTCGAGCCACAGGTAGTAAGTATTAAAGAAGTCTTCACCTTCCTTTTGGGTATAACACTTAGCCACGAGCCGAGCCTTGTACTTTTCAATAGTACCATCAGGCCTAAGCTTCTTCTTGAATACCCATTTGCATCCTATAGGTTTGCACCCATAAGGACGATCAGTTATCTCCCAGGTTTCATTCGCCAAGATGGAATCCATCTCGCTACAAATTGCTTCCTTCCAGTAGTCAGCATCTTCAGATGCATAGGCCTCTGAAATAGAACTGGGAGTGTCATCTATGAGATACACAAGAAAATCATCACCAAAGGACTTTGCAGTCCTCTGTCTCTTGCTCCTAGTAGGAACTTCATTGTTCTCCTCCACAGGACTTTCAAAGTGTTCCATCGAAATGACAGATTCGGTAATTGTAACTGGTTCCTGATTCGATGAACTAGGCATCTCCTGAATAGATGAGGTAGCCATATCCTTCATGGGAAAGACATCTTCAAAGAAAGTAGCATCATTCGACTCCATGATCGTACCGACATGTATGTCAGGTACCTCAAATTTTACAACCAAGAATCTATAGCCAATGCTATGAAAAGCATATCCCAGGAAAACACAATCCACAGTCTTTCGTCCAAGTTTCCGCTTCTTTGGAATTGGAACATTGACTTTCGCCAAACAACCCCATGTTCGTAGATAAGAGAGTTTTAACCTTTTCTTCTCCCATTCCTCGAATGGAGTTATCTCTTTGTTCTTTGTGGGAACTCGGTTTAGGACATGACATGCAGTCAATATCGCCTCCCCCCACCATGCCTTGGAGAGACCCGAAGTGTCTAACATGGCGTTAACCAAATCTGTTAGAGTACGGTTCTTTCTTTCGGCCACCCCATTTGACTGAACTGAATAGGGAGGCGTCCTCTCATGGATTATACCATGTTCCGCACAAAAAGCATCAAATTCATTGGAAAAATACTCTCCACCACGGTCGGACCTAAGCCTCTTGATTTTTCGATCAAGTTGGTTTTCCACTTCAGCTTTATAGATCTTGAAAAAGTTCAAAGCCTCATCCTTAGATTTCAGAAGATACACACGGCAGTATCTAGTGGAGTCATCAATTAACGTCATGAAATATTTCTTTCCACCTTTTGTCAAAACACCATTCATTTCACGTAGATCTGAATGTATGAGCTCTAGTGGTGCAAGATTTCTCGTTTCCGCAGTCGTGTGAGACTTATGAGGTTGCTTAGCTTGCACACACACTTGACACTTAGATCCCTTGACAGTGGTGAAACTAGGGATTAAGTTCAACTTCGCCAGTCGCGACATGCAACCAAAGTTAACATGACAAAGACGTGAATGCCATACATTTGATTCACTATTGTTGCAAATATGATTAACAACTTTATTGCAAACGTTTGATAAGGATAAACGAAACAGGCCTCCTGACTCATAGCCTTTACCAACAAAGGTTCCAAACTTGGATATTACAAATTTATTCGACTCAAAGACAAGCTTGTAGCCATCTCTACACAGAAGAGATCCGCTAACAAGATTTTTATTGACGGAGGGGACATAATGCACGTTCTTTAGCCGCACGATCTTTCCCGAAGTAAACGTCAGATCGACCGTGCCAACACCACGAACAGAAGCACTTGAACCGTTGCCCATCAGCACGGTTGAAGTCCCTGCGGTCTGATAAGACGAAAACATGGAAATATCACCGCATACATGCACATTAGCACCCGTGTCAATCAACCAGTCAGGAGAATGACATACTGAAAGAATAGTGGGAAATATACCATACCCAGCATCCTTCATGTCAGTGTCTCCAATGACAACATTAGCAGTCTTGCCGCCTTTCCCAGGATGACGCTTGTCAAAGCGATTAGGGCAACTAGGAGCCCAATGATCAGGATCCCCACACACATGACAAGCACCTTTCTTCTTGCCATTCTTCTTCTTGAAGTTCGTGTGTTGCACAACATTGTTCTTCCCATCAAACTTTGCTTTACCATTAAACTTGCCCTCTTATGCTTCAGCAAGGTAGCAAAGTTCCTCCATGAAGGAGGAAGCTTAGTGATGATACCTCCGGCAACAAACTTGTCCGGTAGCGTACAACTGAAGTGCTCAAGTTCTCTAGCAAATGACTGTATCTCATGAGCTTGCTCAACCACGGAGCGCTCTTCAGTCATCCTGTAATCATAGAATTGCTCCATGATGTACAGCTCAGTGCCAACATCCAAGACCCCAAACTTGGCCTCGAGTGCATCCCACATATCTTTTCCATTATCAATTGACGCATAAGCATCAACTATGTTCTCACCAAGAACACTCAAGAGAGCAGCTTTAAACAGAGTATCCATTTTCTGAAAAGCTTGTGCTTGTTGAGCATCAAGCTCTCCTTCAGGTTTGCCGAGAGTGGCGTCATAGCAACTCATGGTTTGAAACCATAAGACTGCTCTCACGCGCCACCTCTTATAGTGGATACCCTCAAACATAGGAGGTCTCATGGAAGCAGCAAAACCACTCGGGGTAAATTGCCTATCATAAGGTTTTTGGATTGTTGGAAATATGAGCAATTTACCAAATGATTTTATTAACAGAAATACTAGATAAAGCATGACTAATATAATAGAGATAAAACAAGTCATGCGTTCTGACAGAGAGAAGGTAAAAAGCTTCTGCATATATGAATCGTAGCCTAGCATATCTATAGCAGACAGTAGAACTAGTTGCATATATGAAGTAGAGCGTAACATATCTAGAACAAGTACTAGTACGAGAAGCTGTGGCAGGACATCTAACAGAAAGGAGAACACGTACGGGACAGCAACAGCGGTAGCAGTGGACTTGGGGTCGATGTCCTCGCCGGCCATGTCGTCGAGGAGGTTGTCGACGTCGGGGAAGAAGTCGTCGTTGGGGAAGTAGTCGTCGGAGTCCGGGGCGTCCGTGACGAAGGAATCAGTCAGTAGTCGCGCAGAGCGCACCCCAAAAACCTTAGCACCCTTCTCCCATACAGGACTCAAAGAGGTGCGGTTTCGGAGGCCTACTGTCCCGACTCGCGGTGCACGCCGCAAGCCGGGATGAGGAAGACTGCAACAGCTCAGAGCTCAGGAACTTGTGGCGAGAGGAGGAAGAGATTCTAGTGCGTCTCTCTGGGAGGAGCGACCTCCCTTTTATAGGCGCAAGAGAAGGAGGCGAGAGGGCAGCGACGGGAGGCGAAACGAAGAGACGGAGGCGAAGCGAACAGCCAGCAGCCGAAGGGCTGCACCGTTCGCATTCGAACTCCACTTTCACAAAACTCTTTTCAGCTTCCGTGTGACCTTTCGTATACCTGTAGTGCATGGCAAAAATTTAGATATCGGCTCGGCTCATTCCCGCAACCCGCGGCGAGGCGTGGCGTGGCGTGGCGAGGCGGGCGGCGGAGGAGGAGCGCGCGTGGATATCCCTCTTGTTCCCATGCTCGTACAAGTGGGGAAAGAACCTCCCTTATAAGGAGGTCCAACTCCCACTCAACTAGCAATGTGGGACTAAACTTTAGTAGTATCCCTTGCCTTGCACAAATGGGCTAAGTGGGCCTTTAGGATTTATTAGGAATTTCTGAAATAGTTATTGGGCTGCCCAAAATAGACTAAATTCCAGCACTAACACCCTACTAGCTTGGATGACCCAACTAAATGCATAGAGAAAAAACTTAAAATGATGAATAGCTAATCAACAAGGTTAACTCCAACAATCACCCCCTTAACCTTGTTGCCATTCATTAGAACACCCTCATGGCGACCTTCAAAGCAGCCCCAGCTCGGCGGCGGCGGTCGCGGCAGCGAGATGGGCTTGCTCCTTCCTTGGTGCAGTGCAATCCCTCGAGAAGTGCCCATAGTCTTGGCAATTGTAGCAGCGTACCTTGCGGATGTCGAAGGTGCTCTTCCTCTTGCCGGCGCCGCCGCATTTCTTCGAGCGAGAGAAAACCACTCCTCCTCCGTGAGGAGCAGCTGAGTGCCTCCGCCGCTGCTACCTGCCTCGTCCATGTCGAAGCTCTCCTCCATGGCCAAAATTCAGTGACAGGGATTTTCTTTTAGTTCCCAGTCAAATCTTTACTTGTTGTGTTACATTTGTAAATGCTTACTGAAATATATGGCATACCCAGACCTCTCACCTAAGCCTAACATCTAAAGCCGGAGGCCCCGACCAAGCCACATACCGGGTCCGGGGCACAAACCGGTCTGACGCACTCGCATGTGTCGTCGCCGCCATCTTTCACTAGTCCATCTTCAGAGCAGATTGAGGTGCCAACCTTGGTAGGTGCCTCCGCCATCGACGCCACCATGATGCCAAACGACGACCTCCACCTACGTGAGTCCATCTCCAAGCAACAGACGCAGATCCATGCTAGGATAGGGCCGCACCACCGCCGTCGTCCACCACCCACAAGCGCCACCCAGCCCCAAGGTTCCCAAAGCGGCCCCTTCAAGAAGGGAACGACACCGTGAGCGCCGTCGCCGCCCAACAAAGTTTGGGCTTTCGCCCGGGAGACCTAGGGGAAGGGGAAGTGAGGGGATCAGTCCATACCGACGCCTACAAGGAGGGGAACGGCGCCCTCAGGCGCCGCCGTCGACGCGGCCAGCCATGGCCGACCAGGGATTTCTCCCGAACTAGATCCCCGCCACCAACTGCGCCTCTTGTACAGAACCGGCGACCCAAGGAAGCGCGGCCCGACGAGGTTGGCCCGCACGCCAAACAGGGGAGGAGGGGAGGCGCCAGATCGCGCGCACCGGCCACCGCAGAAACCGCCGCCGGCCGCGAACGACCACCGGATCCCGCCGCCCGCGCGGCTGGGACGCCAGATCCACCGCCCGCACGGCTGCTAGCCGACCGTGCCTTGCCAAGGAAATCGCCGCTCCAGATCTGGGGTTCCCCACGCAGAGGCAGGGCAACCGAGGCCCCGCCGCCACCATCCTTGGCGCCCCGGGCTTGCCAGGCGTCTGCCTCAGGCGGCGGCGAGGAAGGGAAGAGGAGGAGGGGCGGCTAGGGAGGAGGAGGGGCAGCTAGGGTTGGGAGGGAGGAGGAGGAGGGGCGGCTCGTATGAAATTTCTTTAGCTCCCAGTCATGTCTGTAGCTATTGTACGTAGAACAGAAGATGAGATTTTGTAAATACAACATTTGCCTGATTAAATGGTCTCCTCCTCTGCTCTGCTGCTTACCGTAGTATGCGAATCTCTGCGCTTCTTACTTATGGCGGAGATGCATACAAGGCTTGCCTTCGTACGCTTCCGCTGTTTTTCTTGCCTCCGTACGCTTCTCGTTGCCTTTTTGAGCTGACAGTGGTAAGATTGTGACGAGAAAGAATCGCAAGCTCAGATTGCAATGCCTAAGCTAAGATGGTCTCTATAGACTGAGATGAGTCGCTGTATACTATCACTGAAAAAATCTTCAAGTAACCGATGTTACTGTATGACGGCATTCAGTGACTGAGATTTTGTTGGTTCAAGTAGCTAGGTCCAGAATTTACTGACTGACTTATGGCAGAAAGAGATGCATACTACGTACAGTACATGTCTTGCAGAATGAGTCGTTGCTCTTCTCTGAAGCTAGTCCAGGCTAGGAGTGTGTCCGGCCGACCTATTGGAAACCAAGAGCCAAAATCCTACACTGCTCTGTCTCGGGGAAAACCAAACAGATTTGCAAATTCACTGCAGTGCAGACTGCAGAGGATGCTGGTGAACGAAACAGATGATGCAGTTAGCTGTCCAGCAAAACACAGAGGAGCACACACTTGCTGGCACTCTGTTTTTTCTTTTCCTGAAACCTCTGTTCGAGAAGTAGCATCGTACACACACACATTCGATCTAATTAATACTGTATTTGCAGAAGCTTGTCCTCTAAATGCACCCACAGTTCGTCCATTGCTTCTCCTCTGACCTGACATGAATATGTTGAGACATTCTGAACCCGCAACATATCCAGAAAAACGAGACGCGTCGAAACATCAGGCTCCTCAGCGATTTGGGCTTCCTGGCCGTCCGATCGGTTCCCTTGATGCGTTCTTGGCCGTCGGATCGAGCCACCGGCAGATCTTGTCCGTCTGATCGAAATCCCGTCCCCCTTAGCATGTTTGATCCCGTCTGGCTAGCGCGTCGGTTACTCCTTCCGTCTGACCGGATCTCGCTGACCTGTGGGGTCCCGGCAGGTGGGCCGCGTCCGTCAGCGAGCGGGTGCGGCTGGTGCGTCTAGTCGCGCGCGCGCCGGCGGTAAATATCCCGTGCCACCGCACGTAAATCTTGCCCCCCGCCGAGGGTATTTTGGTCTTTTCACGTCCAGGCCTCGTGCGTGGTGGGCTGTGGTTGGCCCGTGCGGCTATGTGGTGGGGGAGGGCAGCGGCTTGCCTCTTCGCGCTCCCATTCGCCCCCTTCGTGAGAACCCTAGCCGCCTCTTTCCGCCCCGCTCCCGCTCCTCTCTCTGCTGCTCGCCCCGCTGTCGCCATGGTGGACCTGCTACTCGCGCTGCCGCTTCCCCATCGAGCTCGCGCGTCACGTCGTCTGGGGGAGAGGAAGTTGGCGCTGCTATTCTCGGAGGAGCACGCCGCCGCGCTGTCGATGGGAGGAGGCCAAGCGTCGGAGGCGCACCGTCGCCACCGGCTGGCGCGTCGACGGGAGGAGGCCAGGTGATGCGCGCCGTTTCCATCGGCTGCGCTGGCGACCCCGACATGCTCAAGGGGCTCGGCCAAGTTGAAGGCCAGATGGTGCGCGCGGCCGAGGAGCGCCAGCAGCAGTCACTCGATGCGGCGCCCCCCGTCACTCCTCGTTGTACGTCCGCTGCAGGTTCTCCCCCGTCGCTCCTCCTTTCTCCTTCATTGTCAGGAGGGGCTCATGTTCCTCTCTCTCTCTCTCGTTGGGATGGAGAAGAAGGGCATGTGGATGTTAGTGACCAGAGACGAGCCTGCCCAGATTGACTTGTCCACAGAGGTACACCACCACGCCCCACTCATTCCTCTTTCCGAGCGTCCGCACACAAGGTGTTCAATGTTTTGATGTGTTCTTGGGATGAAGTCGGTTACCTTTTCTCAGTTAATTTCTGGTGGTGGGTCGTGCAGGCTTGAGGTACATATCCATGACTACTTGCTCTAAATTCTCAACATGTTCCTGGTAGAGGGGAAGATGCTTCCTGAATCCTTCAATTTGTAAGTACCCCCTGCTGCTTCTGTTTGATATGCTTCAAGTTTGGAAGATTGACAAAATGTGGCCAGCTTGCTCCTTGCTCCAGGGCTTTAAGATTGGAAGATGCAAAAAGCTTATCAGTAATTTATTCAGTTGTTTTACTGTTGCATAGTGGTTTATACACAAGGCATATCATCTTTATCTCAATATTCACACAAACTCTGAACACCAATCTTATCTGTTGTTTTTTGTGGTATGTATAGTGGTTTGCTTCCTTTGTCAGATCTATTTTGTTTTCATCCTGCCTTGCATAGTTATTGTTTCCCTTTTGGTTTGTCTTTTCTATTGTGTACTTGCCGTGCCTATGTCCAGTTTGTTTGTATTGCCTGCTGTATCTTGTGCTAGATCAGCTTGTTATGACCATGCACTCTCAGAGCTGTTAATGAAAAAAAATTGGTATTGCAAGCATCGTTCTGTGCAAGAAAAGAGTCTGTGTGTTGTGATTCAGTTCCTTATCCTGCCAATCTATCATCTCGGGATACTTATTTTCTTTTGTGTTCCACGTCCTGTTGCTATTACGCCGGCCCGCCGCCTCGTGTGCTGCCTTTCTTCTTGCCAAGGTTCTACCTTTCTCCTTTGACTTTCTGTTGTTTAGCTCATTTCATATACAACATTTTACTTGCTCTAACTGTGTGTTCTGTATGTTGTTTTCTGTTTTCATTATTATTTCTTTTCATGCCTGCCATCCTTCTAATTTATTTTGTGCCTGGATTCTGGAAACGACCAAGGACAAGAAACACAAGCGAAAGATTTCTTCAGTCGATCCTGCCCTGTTATTCTAATGAAACATGATAAAGGTTGGTACTAATGGGCAAATCCAGCCTTTTTGTTTCATTTGTCTACTGTTCTTGCTTACTGTATAGGGTGTATCCCAGAATTAAAAAAAATATGCCTCTTGAATAAAAATGTTACAAATGGTGTAAAAAAATAGTCTCTTATCAAAAGTTCCCAACGGTTGAGTGGCAGCAACGTGTATGGTAGCAAGTAGATGATGCTGGTGCAGAATGGTTGCAACATTTGAGCAAGTAGCTGGTTTTGGATATTTTGCAACAGTAATTAGGAGTTGATGACTGATGTCAGTAATTTTTTCTTAGCTACCAGCTTGAAGGATGTTATCTTGCTTTTCTGTATATCCTAGCCTTTTGTCACTCTGATGTGTATAGTTAATACTAATAATCTCAGAGCAATCTCAAGCTTCTCATTGATCTGGTCTGGACCATGGTTCATATACCTATGGTTGTACTTGCTAATGAGAAATTGATAACTATAACAAGCGTTGCATATTTTTTCACCCTGCATTTTGTAGAGAAGTAGGAGATCTCATCTCACTATCTTGACTGAGTTTGTTTAATTAACAAGGTATCTCTCTCATGCTGTATTTTTTCCCGGTCATCTTTGGAAGTACAGTGTACCTAACCAATGCCATCCTTTTCATATAGGCGGCAGTAACTTTAGAATTTTATGAATGAGAATATTGTTTATATTGTCAGAAGTTCACATCATGTGCCTTCCCTTCAGTTTTCACATGAAACTAATTTTTCTCCCATGTTTAGAATTCATATATAAGTGTTGACCGACTGTTCATGTTCATTGCTTCGACATTATTTTTTTAAGGAAGTCTTTTAACGGTGTTTGATCAAGCTTATCAGTTAAACACACTAGATGCTATGCATTCTTCCTTTGTTTGCTGGCTATATTTCTTTGGCTGGGTTGGTGTGCAGGGCAATATGGGTGAATTAACAATCAAAAATGAAAAATGGTGCAGGGCTAGGGGTTAGATAGTGGTGAATTAACACACTATCAGTGAGGAAGTAAAAAAAAACATGTTTCGAGCATTCGGGTTGTAGGTTCTGAGGTGTGATCGTTGAGGTGGGGTAGCAAATATACTAATTTTGAGTCCGGAGTTCCGTTAGTGAATTAGAAAATGGTGGTTTGCCTTAGCGGTCACGGAGGTTGCATGGTTGGTCAAGAATAACATGGGGGTCTATGCCTGTTGTGGTTGCAGTTGTTTGTATTACAGTATTGTCCTCAAGCGATGGATTAATTTGGTCCTTGCTTAGCCATGTAATCACAGGAATGGATAGGTCACATGGTTGATTAGAAAAGAGCACAGAAGGTCTATGCTTGTTGTGGTTGTAGTCCTGTGGATCAAGATGTTATTCTGGGTGCTAGATTAATTTGTTTATCCTGTTAGCTCCTAGCTTCCAGTTTCTAATTATATATGCGGAATTGGTGTTTTACTGTCAACTGTTTTGTTTGGTTCTCCTGTTTTCTGATTCTTTTCTTGATGTAGGTTCGTTGCTGCCGTCGTTTCTTCTGTTTCTTCGGGGTTTCAATCGGCCTGCCGTGTTCTGCTGCTTCGAGAGACTGCATCGTTCATGCTTCTGGTTGGTGAGTTCTTTTCTTATTTGTTGCATTTTTCTCTCCACTGGAGCGCATAGATCTAGGTGCTCGGATCTTGTTAGAGTAATTAAATGATCTATTTGTTAGTCTATTTTTATTAATCCCTGCTTTGGTCATTTGTCTTGAGGGTTAAACAAATCACACGGATGGTTAGAAAATAAAGGGATGATTTGTGCCTATCGTGGTTGCAGTTCAATGAAATCAAAGTGTTGTTCTTAGGAGTTAGATTTATTTGCCTGTCGTGTTTGCTCGCAGCTTCCAGTTTCTAATTATACGACAAGCAGATGTTTAATTGTTGATTGTTCTGTTGAGTTCTCGTGTCTTTTAGTTGTTATTTTATATTTAAGAGCAGATGCAGATTGAATATGTGCGTTGGTGTTAGTCATCCTTTTGGAAGATGTAGTACATTTCAATTTCTGTTTTGTATTGTTCAGGCTTCTTCCTTTGATGTTAGTTTACTGCTGGTCGCACTCCTAATGACCCGACATATATGCATCCATGGTGAATTGGTGATCTTAAGCCTGCCGAAAAACATGACAAGACATTTAATTATTGATTTATACCACTCGAGCCTTCACCATTACGACGTTATGTTCCTGCAACCACAACATAACTTTTTGACTTATTAGCCTTGTGTCTTGATTAAATATTTCCTAATGTCTCTGACTACAAAATAATGCCTATATGGCATTTGTTAGTCGTTTCTTCTCTTGATCTAGAAAGTATGATTCCTCTTTCCTTCACTTGTGATGATTTTTTATATAATTTTGCGACAGGCTTAGTTGGCGAGATCAACAACTACAGCTAACTAGGTGCATCACCTCGTGAAAAACCCGGACACACGAGGCGTGGACAACACTAGAGGTGAGGTCCTGGTGGAGAGTGGCATGTTGGTTTCCTCGGTAGGATCTGGCTTCCTTGAGGTGACTGTTTAGGATCATTGACATGGGATTTTGTAGTTATTCTCTCAATCTGATTTTGTGTCTTGCTGCATGCAATACCTGATCCTATGTTCCCTTTGCTTTCTTGGTTGGCTTTGCAGACCAGGAGACACATTCTGGAGATCTCCTTGGCCATCAGCTGGTCATGCATGCTCCTTATAAGCTAGGGATTACAGTTCTTAAGATTAACTGCATTATCTCTGTTTCTATATTAGAATAACTGAAAATGTGGTGCAGGACTGCAGTCTACATTTCAGACTGAGAGGGCGAAATTGGGGAGGCTTGGAGGAGACCAGAGAGCAACGATGTTGAGGTGGAGGGAGCCAGGAGTGCCATTATCGACAGCACGAGTACCATCTCTGGGCATACTACTGTAAGTTGCAACCAATAACCAACATCTAGATGCGTCTACTCCATGTACAATAGTTTCATGTGCATTGATTGTGTCCCCTAAATCCATTCATCCTACCAATAGTTTAGCATATGGGATGTTGACAAACAATGCATCCATGCCTTCTTTTTCTATGGATGTATGCTCAAGACAAGACAACATAAAAATGCCATGGTCGAGGTCGGCATCTCCGGGAAGGTCTCCACAACAGGGAGGGCTCCATAATCGTTCTCCAGTTATTTCCCACTTATCTCCTTCAGATGTGGTCAATTTGGCATGGGCACGCGTTCGGTCGGAATGGGTCAGATGGGCTTCTGTCTATTGTTGTTCTTGTGTTTCTTTCTCTTATCTCATGGTTGCCTATTGTATGCATGAAAATGCCTGACAATGGAGGTAGCCACAAGCACACATATGTTGTAGCTTCGAGGCATTGACTTGTGTGTGTTCTGAACTTACATTAGATCTTCATAGACTATATGCTTTTATTTTGAGACATCTTAATCCTTTTGATTAATCACATTGATGTACTGATGATACTTAAGTACTCTATAAATGTGCCGTTGCAAGCTACTAGAGATGATCTGTTAAAAACAGTACCCCAACAGAGAGAGCCGTAGGTTTAGTTTTCACTTATGGCAGTTGATGTGCTATGTTTGCTGATGTGCATTTTTTTTCATGCTATGCATGCTCTCCATTGATATAACAAATCCATTTCTATTATTTGCATAATTCTTTGCTAACAGTTTGGACATAGTTTTTCCATTGATAGGGATTTGCTGCCCAATGATCTGTTCTCGCTACAGATTTGTAGGTTTAGTTTACTATTGTACTATGCAGTATGAAAGCAGTGTAAATAAGTTAGCTGGGACAACCACGATGGCCTGCTTTTGGTATATGAACAATGATGCTTTAGGTGTTTGATGCTACATTATATGAACCTCTAATAGGAATCGTCACTATGAGAAGCTGCAAGGCCAGTGTGTCTACCTCTTCCTGAAGTGGCACATGAATATCTGTCTTTCTTTAGTTATATCATGTTGCATTTTCAGTGACATGCTCAAAATATGTAATCAACTGAACCACTACTATGAGTAATTGTTTGCTTCCTCATGTTTCTTTGAGAAATCCTAATGTTGAGTCAATGGTCTCAATAATTCCTTGTATGTGTTTGTTGTTACTCTACCTTTGCATCATGTGTATACTACCGGGTTGGATGAAACTGGACCGGGTGGGGTGCGGCAAGCCGCACTTCCTATCTAGTAACAACTAATATGCAGCAGGGCAGCATATAGCATCGTAAGCTACTACTATGTGGTAATAGTCCGTGAATATCCAAAAAAAAGTACTCCCTCCAATCCATAATAAAGGTCGCAGTTTTGAACTAACCATAGTGCAAAACTACGATACTTAATTTGGATCGAAGGTAGTACAGTTTTGACAAGTAAGAGTATTACCGTGGGGCACAACACAATGGACTTCCATAATTTTAATTTATTCAGGTCCAATCCATGTATGCCTATGCCATGGGAAGAGATTGTCTAGGCCTTAGTCGACTGACATTTAAAAGAGCAAATAATCAAGAAGTGCATCTTCAGGAGCCCACGCAAGGGTCACTTGAGGTGGGTTGGGAGCACGCCACTTGGCACGCTCACAGCCGCCGTCACTTGTCGTGCTCTGGACGCTCCGTCTGAATTTTGTTTTTTCTTTATATCTTTGTACGTGTTTTCGGCTATTAGATGAGTTTTTCGGTTTTTTTGGCTTTTTGGTTCCCCTTTTTCTTAGGTTTTGGAAAAAAATCAAAATAAAAAAATTGTCATGAAAAAATGTGTTTTATCCCGTTCCACCAGAGGCACAGATTTACTTCTCGTGGAGCTACAGATTTGCTTACGCGAGAGTCAGGACCGTGCTTCTTCTAAAAGGAATAAACATATGTTTTTTTCCTTGCATAAGAGGCACAGATTTATTTCTTTTGAAGGCACGGATTTGCTACCGCGAGAAGCACAGTCATGCCTCTCGAAAAAGGGGGAAAACACATGATCTTTTTTCTTTCTTCCGCGAGAGGCACGGATTTACTTCTCATGAAGGCACGAATTCGCTTACGCAAGAGGCCCGACCGAGCCTCTCGCAAAAGAAAAAAAAGGCTTTTTTCTTTCCATGAATGGTGCAGATTTACTTCTAGTGGAGGCACGGTCATGCCTCTTGAAAAAGGAAAAAATGTGTTTTCTTTTTTTTTCCACGAGATGCATGGATTTAATTCTCATAGAGGCACTGATATGCTTCTGCGAGAGGCATGACCGTGCCTCTTGGAAAAGGAAAAATGTGTGTTTTTCCTTCTGCGAGAGGCACGCATTTACTTCTCATGTAGACACGGATTTGCTTCTGCGAGAGCATGGTCGTGCCTCTCATAAAGGGAAATAACAAGCTCCGGATCCGGGTTTTTATCTAGTTTTTATTAAAAAGGTTCTTCAAAACCTATCAACACGGATCTAGTTTGAAGATCTCGACGTGAGGAATCCAACGGTGAAAACGGATCGAGATTTGGATACATGGTTTAAGAGATAAAATGTTTTGAATAAACGAATTTATGAAGAAAAAAAACTCCCAAGTTGCGGCAAGTGGTGTACATATAGTGTGGCACTTATTTTTAAAGCAAAACATCCTCTTTATTTATTAGTAATAATGGTTATATCGTCTATAAGAAAATTTACAATATCATTCAAAGGTTCCTCAAACCAATCCCTTGTCTCAGAAAATTTAGCTACTCTAGCAATTTCATGAGCTACTTTATTTGCCTTCCTATTACAATGTTCAGATCTAACTAACGGAAAATCACAAGCTATAAAATAACAATCATCAAACTCAGCTGCCGCCGCTCCCGCTGTATGTCCTCCATTCTTCATCGTGTCAATTACTTTCATATTGTCGGAGTTAACAACAAGTCGGTTGCTTCTTGCCTTTTGTGCAAGTAATAAGCCAAAACCTAGTGCCATGGCTTCCGCTGTTAAGACATCTGCACACCAATCCATCTTCCAATTTCCTCCAACAATAAATCTTCCTTTATCATCTCTAGTTACAGCTCCCGCTGTGCCTCTAAGCATGTCTTGATCGAAAGAAGCATCGACATTTAATTTCACAAAACCTAGAGGGGGTCTCGTCCATCCTTCTATTCTATTTGTTGCCTTGGAGGATTGGGCAATAACATAGTTTGTTTTTATAGCACGGACTCCCATCGAAATTTGGTATGCATCTTGGGTCTTCCCATGATGGACTAGCGAACGTCTTTCCCACCATAAATACCAGGTTGTTATAGCGATCAATTCGCAAAACATTCTGTATGCCCACTGTAGATAGCTCATGTTCTGGCATAAGAAGTAGAAATTCAAGTACTGCCTCTCCCGCACGATTGACCGCGCAAGCTTTTTTAATGGCTTCGTGCAATCCCAGTTTCTCCCACACCTCTTTTGCCTTTTGACACAAAAATAATAAGTGTTTAGTATTTTCATGCCCGTTCGAACATGATGGGCAAGTGGGCAAAACTTTCATATGTCTATTAGCAAGTGTAACACGACATGGGAGGGTTCCATGTAAGGTACGCCAAATAAAGATCTTCACTTTTGCTGGACAAGATAATTTCCAAATCTTGCTCCAAATAGTATTGACACTTGTTCCTCCCATGCCATCTGATTGTTGCAATTTCCTCCCATGTTGCGTTTTTTATTCCTCCAGATAAGCAGAACGAACCGTGAACAATCCATTCTTTGTAAAACTCCAAGCTATGAAATCTGACATGTTATACGTGGGGAGGGGGATCGTAAGTACCCTCTGGACATCAATTAGCCACAACGTTTGTCTTACCAAATCTTCATCCCAGCAATTGTTGATTGGATCTATAATATCAGCAACTTTTGTTAGAAGCTGCCCTCTTCTAGGAATGATAATTTGGATACATGGGCGCATTGCTGGTGCCAAGACCATATAGGTTTGCCTTGTATTACCTCCGTCCTAATTTATTAGTCCTTCTCGTATTATGGGTCATATTTTAACTAATAATATATAAATTTATTATATAAATCACACTCCCTCTGTCGCCAATTACTTGTCTTATATTTCTCTAATTATGGATGTATCTACACACATTTTAATGTTAGATACATTATACATATACTAAACCTAGCCACGTTTGGTTTACCTCCTTTTTTTGACTTTTTGTTATCAGTGAAAAACCTAGCCAATGGGGACATGACACGTTAATTACTGGGGGGGCATGACGGGGTAGGCTTCTGGATGCGTTTGGCGATTTTCCTACCGACCGCTTCATCGCTTTTATTTTTTGTTTTATCTCGCGTGCGTACAGTCAAGCGGTCGTGCTCTTTGGTCCACGTTTCTCTTCTTGATTCTCTAAGTCTCCAGGTCAATCCCAAGCCGCTGTTGCGCCGCCCTTCCACCGCCGAACGTTTCTATAAAAGGGAAGGGCTCGCTTCGACACTTCGGGCCGGCCCGTACCGCCCCATCCTAACACCGCGCCGCCGGAGCCCCCGTCCTGGAACCCTGCCGCCATGGCCATCTTCACGGCGCTGTCCCTGCAACTCTGCGCGTCGAGGTGCTATACGTCGACGATGACCTCTCCTTGGCGCTTGATGTCGGCCGGTCGACGGCTGTGGCGTGTTGCTGCCAATGCCTAGGTTTCCGGTGCGCGCCGGCCGCACCCCTCGCGTCTCTGCCTCTCTGCACCTCATGCGCACTTCTGGTTCAGGGTGTCATGTTGCTGCCATCCACCGTGCCCATCCCGCGGCAGCAACGCCATGGATGGTGACGGTAGACAAGCCAGTCCCGCCACGTGCCTGGGCGCATCCAGGCGATTGGCGGTGCGGAAGGAAACCAGTGGTGGCCGGCCTCATTCGGGGTCGTGGAAAAAAGAGAGAAGGGGATGGGGAAGAGCAAAGCGAGTCCCTGCGGTGCCGATGGCTGTTTCTCAAACAAAATCTGTGGTGTGTCTCGCGATCTGGCTCTACTCCCCTTCTTGCTTCCTCTCAATTTGTTTTGCGATCTTTCTCTCTCGAGCGGGCGAGAGGCCCTGCAGGCTTGCAGTGTCCGTGGTCACCAGCGAACAGTCGTTCCTCTTGCACGCAGAGGTACTAATCTATTGCTATCTTTCTCTCCCTGGCATATGTACTAAAAAGTGGAGCTCCCGCTGCTAATTTATCTCTCTTGCAATTCCCGGCCCTCTCTCCCCCTGACCATGCGTTGGCTGCTGCTTCTTCTCCCATGGCGCACCGGCTTCTCCCTATCACTGCGGTGGCTGCTGATGGCCCCTATCTCATGAGCTTCTCTCTCTCAGTATATGGTATAATGACTGACATGTATATTGGCCAATTTTCACGGATGGCTTGAATCAAAGAAGGCAGACTTCCGTACATCTACCCCTTCTAATTTGCTTCCTTTTTGTAATTCAGTTTTGAGAAGTTACAATGTGTGCTTGAGTGTGGCTTAGTGATACGCATACTTATAAATTCATGTCCTAATTACCTCTTTGATGTTTTAGTGCAATGGTAAAAGGTAAAGTGGGAGTGGGAGTGGCATTCAAATCTTTCCTTTAGTCTGTGAGATCAGGTTAGTACAAGGATGTAACAATGTTTACTATTATCATGCCCTCCATGTTCTTTTATGATTGTTCTGAGCATCAGTTTACCTGAAGCAACTTTGCCATATGCTACATTAAGAGGTGTTCAGCTTCTTGTAGAAATATTTTCTGTGTTATCATGGCGATTGCACCATGATTTACATATACTAGTGGCTGGGGCGCCACCTGGTGGCACCTCTTGAGGCGGAAATGTGCGCACTAATCAAGAGCGATAGCTTCATGTTGGTATTAGTTAACGTCCCTGTATGACATCTTTTTTCAGCGAGAAGACAAGCAATTGAAAAGAGCGATAGCTTCATGTTGGTATTAGTTAACGTCCCTGTATGACATCTTTTTTCAGCGAGAAGACAAGCAATTGAAAAGAGCGATAGCTTCATGTTGGTATTAGTTAACGTCCCTGTATGACATCTTTTTTCAGCGAGAAGACAAGCAATTGAAAAGAGCGATAGCTTCATGTTGGTATTAGTTAACGTCCCTGTATGACATCTTTTTTCAGCGAGAAGACAAGCAATTGAAAAGAGCGATAGCTTCATGTTGGTATTAGTTAACGTCCCTGTATGACATCTTTTTTCAGCGAGAAGACAAGCAATTGAAAAGAGCGATAGCTTCATGTTGGTATTAGTTAACGTCCCTGTATGACATCTTTTTTCAGCGAGAAGACAAGCAATTGAAAAGAGCGATAGCTTCATGTTGGTATTAGTTAACGTCCCTGTATGACATCTTTTTTCAGCGAGAAGACAAGCAATTGAAAAGAGCGATAGCTTCATGTTGGTATTAGTTAACGTCCCTGTATGACATCTTTTTTCAGCGAGAAGACAAGCAATTGAAAAGAGCGATAGCTTCATGTTGGTTGTAAAGAGCAAGAGTGTGCATTGATAAGCACGCGTAGCAGTAGTAGATTCAGCTGAGAACCGGAAAGAAATCAAAGAAAAAAGACAGAATCAGACGACTCAGCCCTGGAGCTTGCTTGTAGTGTTCTAGCATTTCCATTCTTGAGCATGGCCTCCAGGGAAGGAAACAGATCTATGCCACCAAAGGGGCAAAGGGTGGCAGCTCTTCATGCCTGAACATACTCTGAGGCATTAGCATCATGTAGAGGTGATACATCATAAGAATTACATAGGCATATATACAAGCTGACCAACCTGTCCAGCAGATCGACACAATTCACATGCCTCTTCTAATCTTCCAGCTCTTAAAGAGAGTCCAGATATCTTCTAAAAGCAATTCATCTTGCTTCTTCTTACACATAAAGGAAAGGTGAGTTCTGATTTTACTAAATGAAAATTCTAGTTAATTCACCAAAGATGATTAATGAGAAGAGATCTTTAACAGCTGAAAGAGATTTGTCTTCTTTATAATGTTGTTAGTCCAATAATTATTGCTTCAACATAAAGGATTAAATTTGAAGGTTAGGTACTGCATGCACAGTTGTCCAAGGCATCCTCTGTTAAAGTGAGATTATGAGGTGAAAGATGGTGTGTTATCACATAAAGAGTATGAAAAATAATTCTGGAAAGGCCAAGTGGAACCAATTATAATGCATACTTGTAGCATTTAGATATCATAATAAATTGTTAGCAGTTTTATGAAAGGATCTTTACACTGTATTTGAGATAGATACCAAATAGCCTACCTTGTATTCCCTCCGTCCCATAATGTAAGACGTTTTTTGACACTAATGAGGAAGAAGTTGGGCTACTTTAGAGTTGGAGCATCAACATCCACATGCTTCACTATATTAGAATCATTATTCCTTCTCTTTCGGTACCTTTGTGTACGATGCCAAACACCAAAACATGGTAGATATGAACCAACATGAGATCCTCTCACCTACAGAATAGAAATATAGCACCACAAAAAATGTGTGTACCTGTACCATCAATTTGATCATGAATAGTAAGTTAAAGCATCACCTACTTCTTAAATACTCAGTTACTCTAGAGCTCATTGTGTGGTTAAAATACAAAAGCAAGGTCACTCAAGGAAGAAAAATAACTACTGAAATTTAGACGATCAGGACAAATCTTCCACTTCATAGAATGGAATTGTCCTTCACCCTCACGCAGAACCTATAAGATCTCTCTTCATCAGACCAATTGAGCAGCTAAAGACGAACAATTGAAATAATGGCCGGTCAGTATGTCATATGTCAAATTGCATTAGCATGGCATATTAACAAGCCCTTTACCTGTACTAATGGAGTCCTAGCAGAATTTTGAATCACTTTCCCATCTACACAGGAAGGTTTTGTCTGAAACAGGTCAACTCCGATAGAAGAGGAATTTTCCCAGTGAGGGTTCACATACCTGAAATAAACAACATGGTCATGTGTTTGCTGACAATGAAATCCGACATGTTATTCGTTCGTATGTTTCTAACAGGTTTTCAAAGGTGCCAAATGTTTGTTAGGTTAAGAGAGGTGCAAACACAAGTAAAAAAAGGAAAATGGATTTAACAAAAAACTATATAGGACCTCTGCTGCTCCTGAAGCGTGCGTCCATCTCAACATCAATATTCTTCATGCCGTCGAAGACGAGGAGGAGAGTGGCGTCCGCTTGTCCAGCGAGCCAGCCGCCACAATTCAACCCTGCTAGATCCCATCAAAGTAACAAGAACATTGTAGCCACCCTCAACACCAAACCACTTGACATTTGAAATCCCAGGTGCACAATAAAAAAATGTAGGCCATCATCATAACAGCAAAAAATATCTTAAATTTATTGTCCAAGGAAAGCAAATGGACGGGTATTACTTCTGCCCTGCAGTACCATGTACAACTTTGACTCATATAGAAACTGAGGATGCTTCGCCTTCACATTTTCCTGGACAGAGCAAAAGCACAAGGCCTTATCAGTTCTTCTGCCTTATTGACTTCTCCTATCCTCTCTTTTATGTACTCTCTCTGACGTTTAATTCTTGGGAACTAAAATGAACTAATGCAAGATTGCAAATGCAGGAGACCTTACAAAGCTCAGTGCATATAAAAGCTACCATTAATCCTTGGCAGAAAATATTTTTCAGCAGATTGAAGTGATCAGTAAAGAAGTTTGGGAAACATAAGCCTGAAGAATATACTTTCGTTATTGTACTTCCCACAAGAGTGATATATAAAGATTGCCAGACTAATCTTTGGCCCATTTTTTTCTTCAGAAATCGGCAATTATCAAGTTAAATACCAAATAGAAATACTTGCACCCATATCAAAGAGGAAAATACTGGCAGTAAAAGCAATACTGCCACTGATTATAAACTCACAAGCTTAATCGCGACCTCCTCGTTGGTATGCACTTTAGTACCTGCACCGGCAACCCTGAGCAAGGAAAACACACTTAATCAGTAATGCCGTAGACACAGCACAAAGGCAAGAGCTTTAGCTGCTTCCTAAATTTATTAACAAATTATTTCAAGCAACAGACAATGAATGCATAATACCTTGCTCGAAACAAAAAAAACTTGCAACAGAGTTGCTGCAGATTCATTCACTTGGCGCCTTACAAGGGGGTCACCTTGAATCATGAACTGTTGTTGACTAATAAATCAGTAAATCACTAGAGAGGCAACTCAGTGTTCGGATCAGACTGGGCATTGAGGTGGTGTACATAGAACAGCCTTGCATGGTTAACGGCTGCAAAGTAGAGACATATGTGCTCCTCGAGGTCAGCGAGCTGGCATAGCAGGCTAGGATGGTTCTTCCGGAGCTGCCGCACCACCTCTTCGATGGAGTGGTGCTGCCCCCTCCCGCGCTCAAGCCCTAGCCTTACCAAGATCTTGTCACCCTTGACAGTGGCGTGGAGCCCCAGCCGTTCAATGGTGTCCACGTCATTGTTGAGCACATAGGCGCCCCTGGCCGCGGTGTCAAGCCGGTCCACGTGTTGCCGCAGGCGTTTCATCCAAGTGGGGGTTGAGCAGCAAGAACCACGCGACGCTGCACAGGCAGGAGCCGCTGCCAACAATGCGGTCATGGCATGGGTGGCGATGACGAGACCAGCGATCGCAGCTCCCGTCGTGCAGGCGATGAAGCGGATGCCAGACCCGCGCGTCACGCACCGCAACAGCCGGTTCTTCCGTTGGGCCTTGAGGAGGCGGAGGTCGAGATGGGTTTTGAGGCAAGCAAAGCTCCGATGCATGCCCTGGAAGCTGGCTTCGGGGGGCAGGAACGGGTTGGGTATTTTGTCGAACAGGAGGAAGGCGTCAAACGCGCAGTTACAGTGCGGCATGGCGAGAGGGATCAGCGCGAGAACATCCGTGATGCACCCTAGAGCACCCGTGCACGACGCGGCGCCCGACCGAGGAAGAGGCAGTGCAGCGACGCGTTGTGTGTGCTGCGGAGGTAGTCCGCGGCGAGGCGGGTGAGCTCCGTGTAGGGCGCGTCCCCGAGCGCGCGCTCCACCACTGCGTCCTCCGGACGGAGCATGCCGGCGAGGGTGCTCCTATCATCATCCTCCTCGTCTTGGTCGCGCCGTCAACCCGTTGGCCGTCTCCACCTCGAGCACGGTCACGCGAGCTCCGGGAGCCCTATGTCGCGGCCAGCTCAGAGCCGTGCTTCTGGACGACGAGCACGTGCCCATCGGCCGCGACGACGAGCTAGAGCCATCACGGCGCGGACCTGGGAGCGCCGCCGCCTGCTCTGCTCGATCTTGATGTGCCGGCCTCGTGGACAAGAGAAAAGGGCGGCGGCAGCGCTGAGCGCCGGATCTGATCGGGGATGCTGCTGCTGCTGCCGCGGTTGTGGTCTCTCATGCTCGTGGTTCTTCTCCGATGGCTCCCCCAGATCTGGCAACGCTGAGAGAAACGAGCACAGGAGGCGGCGGCTGTGTTGGCGTGCGTGGGGAGGCGACGAGGCTGATCTTTTTGTCTCGCTCTTTTCTGCCCACCCAATAGCTAACTTGTTTTTTATTTTTGTCTTCTTGTGATGACGTGGATGCAGCGAGGGGTCGCCCTTACCGCGACTGTTAATGGGTTCAATGGAGTGAAGCGATAACATAGACAACCGGAGGGCAAACAAGAATTTAGTCTACTGGAGTAACCGAGTAAGTGTTGCATATTATGACCGAAAATGCTACACCTAGGTAAAGCTACGTAACCAACCTACGTAACCTTCCTATTTAAACTCTCCACCCCCCCTGATTTCAACTGGATGGGGCCCCCTCCTCTAATCTGTCCAATAAATAAATGCCACCTAGTGATTACGTTAATCACGTAGAATTCAGTATGTAGATGTAGCATTGCTCTATTATGACAGTGCTAGATACATCTGTATCTTGACACTTCTGCAGAAAACTAAAGCTTGGAGACCATTGTTAGATAATAATGAGAATAAATGAGACACGAGAGGCACGGATTTTTACGTGGAAAACCTTGCGGGAGAAAACCACGGACGCACAAAGGCGCAATCACTATGAGGAGGAGTATTGCAAGCACGAGACGACAGGCCGTCTGAGGTGCGACTACATGGGATATATATGAGGGGCAACACATAGGAGTCCTTGTAGGACAAGTAAACGAGTTGTACTCGTACGCGTCGGTACCAACGCAAAAGGCCCACACCGTATGTACTACGTCTAGTCCAATACGGTACTAGAATTTGGATCACAATTTAACAATCTCCACCTTGAGCCAAATTCCCTCCAGTAGTCGAAGAAAGTGAATAACTCCATCCAAATCAGCTTAAACACTTTGTGCGTCAAAGTCCATAGGACTAGTGAGAAATACCAACTAAGCCTGAGCAAAGCTCAAACTTATTGGTCGGAACTGGCTTTGTCATCATATCAGCAGGATTATCATGAGTATTTATTTTGCATACCTTCAAATCACCTTCAGCAACAACATCTCGAATATAGTGATATCTGACATCAATGTGCTTTGTTCTCTCATGATACATTGGATTCTTTGTAAGATATATAGCACTTTGACTATCACTAAATACGGTAGGGCAAGATGAGTCTCCACAAAGCTCAGTGTACAAACCTCTCAACCAGATAGCTTCTTTGCATGCCTCAGAAATAGCCATATATTCGGCATCAGTAGTGGAACAAGCCACAATAGACTGCAAAGTTGCTCTCCAACTCACAGCACAACCACCAATGGTGAAAATATAACCTGTGAGTGATCTTCTCTTATCCAAATCACCAGCAAAATCAGAATCAACAAAACCAACAAGTCCATCTCTAGATTTCCCAAACTGTAAATAAGCATTAGAAGTACCACGCAGGTATCTGAAAATCCACTGAACTGCTCTCCAATGCTCTTTTCCAGGATTAGCCATGTATCTACTGACAACACTCAATGCATATGATAAATCCAGACGAGAACAAACCATGGCATACATAAGTGAACCAACTGCACTCGAATAGGGAACTCTAGACATGTACTCAATATCGGCATCTGACTTAGGACATAAAGCTGATGATAATTTGAAGTGTGCAGCTAACGGAGTACTCACCGGCTTGGCATTATGCATATTAAAACGACGAAGAACTTTATCAATATATCCCTTCTGACTGAGATACACTTTTCCAGATGGTCTATCTCTGGATATTTCCATGCCAAGTATTTTCTTTGCTGCACCCAAATCCTTCATCTCAAATTCATTACTCAATTGCTTCTTTAGTTCATCAATATCTGACATTCTCTTTGCAGCAATTAGCATATCATCAACATAAAGGAGCAAATAAATAGTTGAACCTTTGACAGTTTTCAAATAAACACAACTATCATAATTAGACCTTTTGAAACCTTGAGAGAGCATAAAGGTGTCAAATCTCTTGTACCACTGTCTAGGGGATTGCTTTAATCCATAAAGAGATTTCTTTAACTTACAGACAAGCTTTTCTTTTCCAGGAATAACAAAACCTTCAGGTTGTACCATATAAATATCCTCTTCTAATTCTCCATGTAAGAATGCAGTTTTAACATCCAATTGTTCAAGCTCAAGATCATGCATGGCAACAATACTGAGTAAAGTGCGAATAGAGCTATGCTTCACAACCGGAGAAAAGACTTCGTTATAGTCAATACCTGGAATCTGACTGTAACCTTTAGCAACTAACCTTGCTTTATATCTTGTCTCATCATTAGGAGAAACACCTTCTTTCCTCTTGAAAACCCACTTGCAACGAATAGGTTTCTTCTCTCTAGGTAATCTTACTAAATCCCAAGTGCCATTCTTTTCAAGTGATTCCATCTCATCATGCATAGCGGTCATCCACTTATTACTATCACTAGAAATAATAGCCTCGGAATATGAAGAAGGCTCAGCATTACCTTCAATTTCTTCTGCAATAGATAAAGCAAAAGAAACAATATTGTACTCTTCAATTAACCTGTCAGGTTTATTACTACCCCGCCTAACTCTGTCACGTGCAAGATTGCAACTGGGTGGAACAATAGGCTGATTTTGAGTGGGAGTGACATGATCATCATTAACGACGGGTTCATCATGTGCATCAACAATTTCATTACGAGATGTATCACCTGAATCAATAACATGCTCCACCTGAACAGTAGGCTGCTGAATAGGAGGCTGCTGTTCACTCTCAACAGGAACATTAGTAGATGAAACATCATGTAACATAGCAGATTCATTAAAGATAACATTTCTGCTAATAACAACCTTCTGGGTTTCAGGTTTGCATAATTTAAAACCTTTAACACCAGACATATAACCAAGAAAGATGCACTTAACAGCCCTAGGCTCCAATTTTCCATTATCAACATGAGCATAAGCAGTGCAACCAAAAACTCTCAACTGTGAATAATCAGCAGGTGAACCAGACCATACCTCAATTGGAGTTTTCTTATTAAGAGCAATAGATGGTGAACAATTAATGAGATAACAAGCAGTGGAAGCGGCCTCAGCCCAAAAACGCCTATGCAAACCTGCATTGGACAACATACAACGGGCTCTGGAAATAATGGTCCTGTTCATATGCTCAGCAACACGTTTTGTTGAGGAGTATAAGGAACGGTATAGTGTCTGACAATGCCTTCAGACTTGCAATAATTCTTAAATTGCTTAGAACAGAATTCCATACTATTATCAGTGCGAAGTATTTTAACCTTCCTTTCAGTTTGTCTTTCAATCATAATCTTCCACTCCTTAAATGCTGAGAATGCTTCATATTTATGCTTTAAGAAATAAGGCCAAACTTTTCTTGAATAATCATCAATAATAGTCAGCATGTAACTAGCACCACCTAATGACTTTCTGCGAGATGGTCCCCATAAATCAGAATGCACATAATCAAGAATACCTTCGGTTGTATGAGTCGAAGTGTTGAACTTCACCCTCTTGTGCTTGCCGAAGATACAATGCTCACAAAATTTTAATTTATCAGGTTCATATCCATCAAGAAGACCTCTCTTATTTAACTCTGCCAAACCAAGTTCACTCATATGTCCAAGACGCATATGCCAAAGGTTAGCAGCATCACAATCAGAATTCTTTGAAACAACTGGAGTAGCGTTACCTGAAACGGTAGAACCTCGAAGGTAATAAAGACCATTGGTCGAACTTAAGTCACCTTTCATCACAACAAGGGAGCCTTTGGTGACCTTCAAAACACTATCTCCACCTGAATACTTGTACCCCTTTGCATCAAGGGCACTAACAGAGATAAGATTTCTCTTCATCTTCGGAATATACCGAACATCTTTCATAGTTCTGATTATGCCATCAAACATCTTGATTCGAATAGGACCTATGCCTTCAATCTTGCATGGTGAATTATCAAAACCCAAAACGGAACCAACAGAAGTAATGGAATCAAAAGTAATAAACCAATCTCTATGCGGGCACATATGAAAAGTACATGCAGTATCAAGTACCCACTCATCATTGGTCTCAGCACATCCAGCAATAACGACAAGAGCATCATCGGAACTATCATCACGAGCAACGTTAGCAGAATTTTCACCTTGTTTGTTACCTTTCCTCTTTTCTTTATTCTGCAACTTGAAACACTCTGAGATGTCATGCCCATCTCTCTTACAATATCTGCAATATTTCTTGTCTTTGGATTGTGACCGGCCCCTGTAGCCGTTCTTACTTTTGCCTCTGTTTCCATTATTGGAGTTCTTCTCCTTTGTCCTGCCACGAACAGATAATCCCTCTGCTTGGGATGAACTTGAACCATCATGAGGTACCATTAATTTCATCTTCTCCTTAGAGTTCAAAGCTTCATAAACTTCATTAAGCGTGAGAGTATCACGACTGTATAATATTGTGTCTCTAAAATTGGTATAAGACTTGGCAGTGAACAAAGTAACATTAAAGCAGTATCTTCCTCTTCATACTTAACCTCCATTGCAGCTAGATTGGATATAATCTCCTTAAATTCTGAAATATGATTCAAAATATTACCTCCCTCGGGTAACCTGTGCAGGAATAATTTTTGCTTCAGATGCATCTTGCTGGTGAGATATTTAGTCATGCAAATCCCTTCCAGCTTTAACCATAGAGCGGCGGCAGTTTTCTCGCTCAAAACTTCCTGCAAAATATTATTATGCAAATGGAGTTGAATTTGTGACAAAGCCTTACAATCAATTCTTTTCTCCTCATCAGTCCAGTCCTAAATTCTGTTCTTTTCAAAACTATCCAGTGCTTCATCATAGTCGGACTGTGCCAACAACGCCCGCATCTTGACTTGCCCTAGGGTAAACCTTGTGTCACGGCCCAGCAGCGGAAGATCGTACTTCATGAATGCCATGAGTCGATAAAACTGTATACACAAAGTAGTACAAGCCGAACGAAAATTCTCGATAGAATTAATTTGTGGAGCGAATAAAAAATAATGATTAAATAGCACCTGATAGCCTCCGATGTACACGTAGAAAGTACTAATGACTAGTACTAGTTTCACGTAGCAACAGTAGCACTAGCAAATCAACAGGTACTGTGGCCACGTAATCTCACGTGAGTAAGTAGCAGCAGCAGCTTGGGTTCAAATTCCCGTGGACTTACAGCTGTCTTCACGTCAGTAGCAGCAAATGGCTTCCTCGGGACTTGGACGAAACCCACGCACTTCGGCTGCGAAAGTTGTAGCAGCGGCAGATTACGCACATGGGACGAGCGCACGATAGGCGAGGGCGGCGGGTAGCAGATCGCAAATCGCAGAAGTGGAAATTGATTTTGTGTCGGATTCGACGGATCGCCGTGACGCTGGCGACGGACATGCAACCCTAATCTCTCCGGTCTCAAATCTCGTATCTGAACCTATACCACTTGTTAGATAATAACGAGAATAAACGAGACACGGGAGACACGGATTTTTACGTGGAAACCCTTGCGGGAGAAAATCACGGACGCACAAAGGCGCAATCACTATTAGAAGGAGTATTACAAGCACGAGACGACAGGTCGTCTGAGGTGCGACTACATGGGATATATATGAGGGGCAACACATAGGAGTCCTTGTAGGACAAGTAAACGAGTTGTACTCGTACGCATCGGTATCAACGCAAAAGGCCCACACCGTATGTACTATGTCTAGTCCAATACGGTACTAGAATTTAGATCATAATTTAACAATCTACATTTTTACATATGTGATCACACAAATATATAGATGCTGGAGTGCTGATACGTACCAGAAATGTATGTCCACAGATATAGTTATACATGGGATTGTATTCTAATGTAAATTTAGCTTTCATATTCAGTTTTGGTCTCTCGAAGCAACGCGGCGCCGCTTCTCCGTCCAGTCCCATGTCTTCGTCTTTGATCAGTTAGTACCGCTGAGCAAAATTTTCTCTTCTCTTCTTCATATTTTTCCTTGCGACTACTGTGGTTCCAAATCCCATGATCATTCTATGTTCTTTTCATCTTATTGACATGAATTTTGCCTTGGAAAAATCGTTCTGATGTACATGTTCTACTATCGAAGTTTTCTCAATATTGTGAATGAGAAGCACTGGTGCAGCAGCCCACTTGTGCTCATGCTTTAAAAGGTATGCAACTATCAAAGTTTCTTATTTTCAGAAATTGGCTTCTACTTGAAGTGAAGAACTTATGTGGACAGTCTGGCAGATTTAGTGGCAAGATTTTTTTGCACGCTCTCAGTGGAAGATTTCAGAAAATTGTTGATTTTTCTGCCAGAAAATTGCCCATTTGAACTGCTCTTATCTGGTTAGTTTAGTGATTTTGTTCTTTTCTGTTGAATGCACACCTCACTGCTTGACCACAACAACAATGAGAATAATAACATCATGGTGCTCCCCATAGTTGGTATGGGGGGAACTGGTAAGACTACTCTTGCCCAACTTGTGCACAATGATGAGACGGTGAAGCATCACTTTGAGTTGGTCATATGGGTTTGCGTCTCTGACAAGTTTGTCTTCGAAGAAATTATTCGATCTATAATCCAAGTGGTCACATTGAACAAGTGTGAATTGACTGAGATGGAAGCACTGCAGAAGAAACTTGGTGAAGTGTTGGGAAAGAAAATGTGCCTCCTAGTGCTGGATGATGTTTGGAATGAAGATAGACAAAAATGGGATGATATGAGATCTCTGCTATGCTCACATGTTGTCTCAAGCAGTGCTATAATTGTTACAAGCCGCAGCGATCAAGTTGCTTCTATCATGGGTACACATCCTCCACATCAGATATCACTTTTAAATGAGGATCAGTCGTGGGAGCTTTTCAACAGAAACGCATTTGGAAGGGGAGTAGAGAAGCAAGAGGAATTCATATCAATGGCCAAGAGTATTGTCCACAAGTGTAAGGGATTGCCTCTTGCCATCAAGACTATATCAGCTTTACTTCGTTCCAAGAATCACAGTCATTGGTTTTCTATTGTTGATAGTGATGTATGGAAGAGTGACATCCTCGCTACTGGGATTGCACCTGCACTACACCTGAGCTATGATCACTTGTCATCAGAAGAGAAAATATGTTTTTCATTATGTGCTATTTTCCCCAAGGATAGGCTGATGGATAAAGACATGTTAATCCAGCTATGGATGGCAAATGACTTAATTGCATCAGAAACAAGAGGCCAACAAATTTTCGATGTGCTAGTTTGGAGATGTTTCCTCCAAGATGTCGAGATTTAAAAGAACCGGCTCTTAATGATTGGAGACGAGTTCATCCACCAACCAACTACTTGCAAGATGCATGATCTTATGCATGATCTTGCTGGCTTTGTAAGCGAAAATGATTGCTCCATTCTGCAAGAATCTTCATCAAGTCAAGAAAGTCTGCAAGGATCCACATATGCCAGTTCATTAGAGCATGGGGTTCGATATTTGTCACTTGATCATGTCAGCAATGATACTATTGCAACCATGAAGGAAATGCTAGCTCCCCGACCCCGCACGATATTAGTCCACCCGAACTGGAATGATTTTGGGATGGACTATGGGACTCGGCTGAGTACGGCCAAGTCAAAATTCATGTCCTTGCGAGCATTGAGGACATGCTCAATCGAGACACATATGACAAGTATGAAGCATCTTCGCTATCTAGAGTGTTCTGATTCTGATATATCTGCATTGCCGAAGCCATTACCATGTTGTATAGCCTGCAAACATTGAAGCTCATTTGTTGTGACAAACTTAAGAAATTACCAGAAGGCATGAGATATATGCTCAGTCTTCGACACCCCTTCCTCATTGTGTGTTTCCATTCGGAGTGCATGCCACAAGGTATTGGTAAGCTGAATTCTCTGCAGACATTGACGACTTATGTCATTGATAGTGAAGAAGGCCGTGGAATTGATCAACTGAAAGATTTGAATCTAGGTGGGGGTCTTTCTTTGACAGAGCTGAGAAAAGTGCATAGTGCAGAAAGTGCTAAACAAGGCAATATATTCGCCAAGCATAATTTGAAAAGATTGGCACTCGATTGGGGTGGGCCTTTTATAAGAAGAGATGGAGATGAAGTGGGTACTGATGCAGAAGGAATATTAGAGGCCCTTCGTCCTCACAAAACGCTTGAAGGTTTACTGTTACGTAATTATAACGGTGCCAAATTCTCATCATGGATGCATGACTCTACACTGTTAGAACATCTCAGTGCACTTTGTCTAAGTCAGTGCAGGAACTGCAAGGATCTTCCACCATTGTGGCAGCTGCCCTCTCTCGTGTACTTGCATTTGTTTGGTTTGGATAGATTGACAAGTATATGCATCGGTAATTATGATTATGATACAAACAACGTGGAGTCATGTATTTCTCCACCACCCTTCTTTCCTAAATTGGAAACCTTGAAAGTTTTCTACTAGAGAGATGGCACCAGGAGGTGGCAGGACAAGTAGCGATTGCATCATTCCCTCGGCTCAAGACGCTATGGATTGTTGGATGCCCAAGGTTATGTCAGCGTGCCTCAACTATGTTGGATATGTCAGCGTGGTTCTGTCTGTCAACATGGAAAAATGCACGCTGTAGGAGCACTAATTAGTGACACATACACATAACTGATACCTGTATTGTAATGATTCTGTTGGAACTTCGCCACATGATCAATCACATCAATTCACGATGAACACGCGCACACAAAATTTTTGGCCAAGGGCACGTGTCGTGCCCCTTCTTTTTATTTCTTTTTTTGTTTTCTCTACACGGTTGATACAAAATCCACGACCTGACCTGAGTATATATGTTACCTAACCTACACCTAATGCGTCAACACGGACAACCTAGTGTTGCACGGATACAACACTAGCCTAGTTTATGACTCAGACTTTGACACGACTTGGACTAGTACCCGTACATGTACTAGCTACTAGGTAACGGCTAGCAGCCGGACTCATGCACGTAGCACTAATTGCATGTAGACTAGCTTTGCATCTAACTCAAACTCAAGATTATATCTAACAGATTCAAGCCAGAAGCTCACATTGAAAAACTGGTTAATACCTGTGGATGTGTGCCATCTCCTCGACGAAGACATCAAAGATGATCTTTGATTTTGTCATCCAGCTCGGTCTCTTGTGCATAGCACAGACATACCACCAGGGTATCTCGCTTGTATGGCTGCTTCCGTGTAGGGCTGCCAGATGACCCCAGTGTACGCATCGAACTGCTCGTTCAATGCTGTGTATGCCTTCCTGGTCTGATCACTAGCAAAGCGTCTCTGCAGAAAACAAAAGTTATCGAACTATCTCTTGTGCAGAAAAAAGTTGCATTAAACTACAAAACGGTGCATACCTCGCGACGTGTCCAACACAGACCGAAAGTAGGCATGTCGATGATGTCAACATCAAACATGGCGTCTATAGGCTCACGAACACGTATATCTGGTCGCCCTATAGAGAACCTCTCCCACGACCACAGCTGTAGGAATAGAGGGCATCCAAGAAGGGCTGGCTTTTTCGATGTAAGCTGGCAACCGTTGCACATACCTCGGTATGTAGCCGCCAAGACCGCCGAACCCCAACTCCTCTGTCTGATATGATCCGCCGTCTGAGCGCTCGCTATCTCGAGTGCCATAGGGATATAGAGCGTGCTAATAGTGGTGACATGGTTCTCTGTGAACATCACCTTGCCGAAAAGCCACATTAAGTAGGCCTCCATGCTCCGAGTGATCTGTTCCGTAGCCAACGGCGCCCGGAAGTTCTGGATCTGCATTAAGCAAAGAGAAAGTTTTAGTAAGCCGCAGTTATTTTCTGTAAAACCATATGCATGATAACTTGAAGATAAGAGGTAGGGGAAATTACCCGGAAATTGAGCAACCACTCATACTTAGGTCCGTGATGCTCCTATACCGGATCCGGAGCATCCGGAAAAACACCATGAAAACATTGCGTAAGAGCTCGCTCCTAATCAGCCGGTGCGTCCAACGGTCCTATGGCATGAACTGCCAACGGTAGTCCGAGCAAAAGTGACAAATCCTCCAGAGTAGGAGCCATCTCTCCCCATCGGAAGTGAAACATGTGGGTCTCTGGCCTCCAACGGTCCACTAAGCAGCTCAGCAAGGACGCGTCGATGGCGAGGAGTTTCTCACCCGGTATAGACTCAACCAGACACGCGAAAGGTAAAAGGCCGGCCCATTTCAACCTTCATCAGAGAACATTTCAATTAGTGTCTCCCATTAATATGCATGTCAGTGTGCAAGTTAATAAAGCACGTACTGCTGAAGCCATCCTGGGTGTATCATCCAGTTTTCCTTAGGAGTGCGAGTGACCAGAGGCTCAAGCTTGCGCTCATACCCTATCACAGCACGATGACCCCTATCAATGTCCCCATTCAGCAACCACATTCCCGATATTCCTGCACATAAAAAATTCAGAACATAGCACAAACTTAATACAAATTCATAACATAGTGTCACACTTAATAAAAATTCAGAACATAGCGCCACACTTAATACAAATTCATAACATAGTGTCACACTTAATAAAAATTCAGAACATAGTGTCACACTTAATACAAATTCAGAACATAGTGCCACACTCAATACAAATTCAGAACATAGTGCCACACTTAATACAAATTCAGAACATACTACTGCTAGCTTAGCTTCTTCCTCTCGCCCTTACTCCTCTACTGCCTCATCCACGCCCAGTGACGAAAATGCACTAGTAGAAAAAGGGTCAAATTTGAAGCACATTAGTGCCGGTTTGTAAAAAAACGGCACTAATGTGATCAATAGTACCGGTTTGTGGCGGCGATCAATAGTACCGGTTCGTGGCGAACCTTTAGTACTGGTTCATGCCACGAACCGGTACTAAAGAGGCTGTGGCAGCCTGCGATCAGGCTATGGCCCCACCATCACCATTTAGTGCCGGTTCGTACCACGAACCGGTACTAATGAGGTTATGGCAAGTTGTTTTTAGTCCCACCTCGCTCCCCTAACAAGGCTTTTACCACCTTAAATATGTTACTTCTCAAACTATCACAAGCACTTGGTCTTCATTGAACTCTATGTGTAGAATTTGTGGCCGCAATATGAGTCTTCACCGGTTTATAAATCATTGAGGACTCATATTGACAATTCAGATTGTACACAAAAAGATCATTGATGATCAAAGTATTTTTGATGTATAAGATCATATTGAAAATTCAGACTGTAAAGAAATATAAGATCATGATCTAAATGCTCTTATATTTTTTGCATTCAGTATGCACCATTCAAAGCGACGCCATCAACTTTCAACTATTTCTGCCTTCATTTGCTATTTTTCATGCATTTAATGATTTGTTTTGAGAACTAAATGACCTGGAAATTGAAAAGCACTACAAATGAACTCTGAAAAAGTTGAAACTTGGCATGGTATCATCATTTCACCCACATAGCATGTTCAAAAAAGTAGAGAGGGTTACGGCAAAAACTGGATGCACTTCATTTACAAACTGGACAATCTCTTTCGAAGTATTCGGGTTTCTGACGAAATTAAACTCATCTGTTACAAAGGCATTTCATTTTTTTAAACTTATTACAACTCCAGACTTTTTGTGCGTTCAGTATGCACCATTCAAAGCGACGTCATCAACTTTCAACTATTTCTGCCTTCATTTGCTATTTTTCATGCATTTAATGATTTGTTTTGAGAACTAAATGACCTGGAAATTGAAAATCACTACAAATGAACTCTGAAAAAGTTGAAACTTGGCATGGTATCATCATTTCACCCACATAGCATGTTCGAAAAAGTAGAGAGGGTTACGGCAAAAACTGGATGCACTTCGTTCACAAATTGGACAATCTCTTTCGAAGTATTCGGGTTTCTGACGAAATTAAACTCATCTGTTACAAAGGCATTTCATTTTTTAAAACTTATTACAACTCCAGACTTTTTGTGCATTGAGTATGCACCATTCAAAGCAACGCCATCAACTTTCAACCATTTCTGCCTTCATTTGCTATTTTTCATGCATTTAATGATTTGTTTTGAACTAAATGACCCTGAAATTGAAAAGCACTACAAAATGAGATACATTAGTCCCGGTTTGAATTTGAGCCAGCACTAATGTGTCCATCAGTGCCGGTTCCAACTGCTAGGCGGGAGGAGCTCTTTAGTACCGGTTTGTGGCGAACCTTTAGCACCAGTTCGTGCCACGAACTGGTACTAATGAGGTTGTGTCAGGTAAGGCTGGGGCCCCACCACGAGCACCTTTAGTACCGGTTCATGGCATGAACCAGTACTACTGTTTCTTAGTAAGCTGTTTTTTAGTCCCACCTTGCGAAGAGAGAGGGAGTAGGAGCGGTTTATAAGCCCTGAGTGCAGAGACGATGAAGAAGAGGCTCAATGCTCACGTTGCTTAGCTTCAAGCCTTGAGGAACATGGTAGACTGCACAGAGCTATGTGCAGTGCAGTTTACACTATTCCAAAAGGCTTGAAGCTAATTAACGAGCATTGCACCTCTTTTTTATTTTTAATAACTTATTACAACTCCGGACTTCTTCTGTTATGGCAAAAACTAGATGCACTTCATGTACAAACTGGACAATCTCTTTCAAAGTATCAGGGCCGGTTTCAAACGAAAACTCATCTGTTACACCGGCATTTCTTTTTTTAAAACTTATTATAACTCCAGACTTTGAACCATCAAGTTTTAACCATCAACTTGGCATGGTATATAAAAATAAATGAATAGAAGAAAATAAATAAAGCAGAAAAGAAGAAATAGCAGAAAAGAAAAAAAACTATAGCAGGAAAGAAAAAAACTACTCAGAAATAAATAGAAGAAAAAATAAAGCAGGAAAGAAAAAAACTATATCAAAAAATTTGGGGCGCTGCCCTGTGGGCCTGCTAGACCACGGGCATGCAATTTCAGGCCCACAAGGCCCAGCACACTCACAGGGCAGCGCGCCGTAGTTAGGCCCAGAAGCCTGCTTTATAGAGGAGTTCGAAAGGGCAGCCGCGGCTGGGTTTATAAACCAGTGCGGCTGCCCTTCCCCCAGCGAGGTGGGAGTAAACTTTGTGCAGGCAGCGCACCACCTTTAGTACCGGTTGGTGGCTCCAACCGGTACTAAAGGGTGACCTTTAGTACCGGTTGGAGCCATCAACCGGTACTAAAGGAGCAGGCCTTTAGTACCGGTTGATGGCTCCAACCGGTACTAAAGGCCTCTCCTATATATACAACACTTACGAAAAATTTCAGTTAGTTCCTCTGTTCCGTCTTCGTCGCCGCGCGCCCCGTCCCCGTCGCCGTCGTTGCGCCCCGTCCCTGCCCCCGTCGTCGCGCGCGCCGCCCCGGCCGTCCCCGCCCCCGTTGCGCCGTCCCCGTCGTCGACCCGTCGCGCCGTCCCCGTCGTTGCCGTCTCGCGCCGCCGGCCGCTCGTACGCCGCCGTCCCCGCTCGTACGTACACACACACATACACACACACACACACAATTTTTTACTTATTTTCCGTTTTCTGTTTTTTAGATTAATGCATGTCAAATTGTTAATTAGATGAATGTCAAATGTTAGATATGAATTAGATAGAAAAGTTAAATATTAATTAGGTATATGAGATTCGAACTAGCTAGTTGAATTAATATAACTAGTTTATTTTTAGTAAATGCTTAGTTGAATTAATTAATAGAACTTGTTGAATTAATAGAACTAGTTGGATTAGTTGAAATAATAGAACTAGTAATGTTTCACCTATATATATATAACTTAACTAGTTTATTTTTTCTG
>NC_053028.1:3815383-3919794 GCF_003073215.2 Triticum urartu | reverse complement strand
ATACAAATCAGAGAGAAGAGATGTGCACCACAACTTCCATTGTGTTTACTGAAAAACTATTAGCATCTACAATTCCATATAAATATATAGAATCCTCACAGAATAATTTTTACAACATAAAATACATATTGTTCTCTATAAAATTTTGATTTAGGAAACAATCTAATATTCAAATTTAATTGATACGGGGCAGTACTGACTTGAAAGTACAACTAGGCCATCTGATGAAATGGAGCTGATTAAGATATTAAACTCCAATTAGCACTCACTTTTGTAGGTTAGCCCGTGCGAATGCACGGGTTGACGACTAGTTCTCATAATTATTCAATTTTCTATCAATTGCTAGACAGTAATTTGTTCACCCACCGTAATACTTATGCTATCTTGAGAGAAGCCACTAGTGAAACCTATGGCCCCCGGGTCTATTTTCCATCATATAAGTTTCCAATCTATTTTATTTTGTAATCTTTACTTTCAATCTATATCATAAAAATACCAAAAAATATTTATCTTATTATTATTATTATTATTATTATTATTATTATCTCTATCAGATCTCACTCTCGTAAGTGACCGTGAAGGGTTTGACAACCCCTTTATCGCGTTGGTTGCGAGGTTCTTATTTGTTTGTGTAGGTACAAGGGACTTGCGTGTGGCCTCCTACTGGATTGATACCTTGGTTCTCAAAAACTGAGGGAAATACTTACGCTACTTTGCTGCATCACCCTTTCCTCTTCAAGGGAAAACCAACGCAGTGCTCAAGAGGTAGCAATAGGCATCCAAGAGGGATATAACGGAAAAACTTTCATATAAAGTGCATTGACTACTATGAGAAGTTTGATTCCTTATGATTGTTTTGAGATATAAGGATGGTGATATTAGAGTCATGCTAGTAAGTAGTTGTGAATTTGAGGAATACTTGTGTTAAGGTTTCTGAGTCCCGTAGCATGAACGTATGGTGACCGTTATGTAACAAAGTCGGAGCATGATTTATTTATTGATTGTCTTCCTTATGAGCGGCGGTCGGGGACGAGCGATGGTATGTTCCTACCAATCTATCCCCCTAGGAGCATGCGCGTAGTACTTCGTTTCGATAACTAATATATTTTTGCTCTAAGTATGTGAGTTCTTTATGACTAATGTTGAGTCCATGGATTATACGCACTCTCACCCTTCCACCATTGCTAGCCTCTCTAGTGCCGCACAACTTTCAATCCCTTCACGGTTATTCACAAAGTTAGATCTGATAGAGATGGATAAACGGTAATGTAATATTTTTGTATTTTTGGTTTATGGAACGGAAAGTAAAGATTGCAAAATAAGGGAACGGCGACAGAAATTGGCAAGTTGACGGGAAACTAATATGATGTAAAATAGACCGGGGGGCATAGGTTTCACTAGAGGCTTCTCTCAAGATAGAAATTATTACGGTGGGTGAACAAATTACTGCCGAGCAATTGATAGAAAAGCGCAAAGTTATGACGATATCTAAGGCAATGATCATTAATATAGACATCACGTCCCTGTCAAGTAGACCAAAGAGATTCTGCATCTACTACTATTACTCCACACATCGACCGCTATCCAGCATGCATCTAGAGTATTAAGTTCATAGAGACCGGAGTAACGCATTAAGCAAGATGACATGATGTAGAGGAATTAACTCAAGAAATATGATGAAAACCCCATCTTTTTATCCTCGATGGCAACAATACAATACGTGCCTTGCTGCCCCGACTATCACTGGGAAACCACACCACAAGATTGAACCCAAAGCTAAGCACTTCTCCGATTGCAAGAAAAACCAATCTAGTTGGCCAAACCAAATCGATAGTTCGAAGAGACTTGCAAAGATATCAAATCATGCATATAAGAATTCAGAGGTGATTCAAATAATATTCATAGATAAACTGATCATAAATCCACAATTCACCAGATCTCGGCAAACACAACGCAAAAGAGTATTACATCAAATAGATCTCCAAGAACATCGAGGAGAACTTTGTATTGAGAATCAAAGAGAGAGAAGAAGCCATCTAGCTACTAGCTATGGACTCGTAGGTCTGAAGTAAACTACTCACGCTTCATCGGAGAGGCAATGGTGTTGATGTAGAAGCCCTCCGTGATCGAATCCCCCTTTGGTAGGATGCCAGAAAAGGCCCCAAGATGGGATCTCACGGGTACAGAAGGTTGCTGCAGTGGAAAAGTGGTTTTGTGGCTCCCCTCGATGTTTCTAGGGTATAAGAGTATATATAGGATGAAGATCTAGGTCAGGGGGTCTACGAGGGGCCCACAAGGTCGGGGGGCGCGCCCTACCCCCCTTGGCGCGCTCTCCACCCTTGTGGCCGCCTCGAGGCTCCTCTGACTTGCACTCCAAGTCTCCTGGGTGTCTTTTGGTCCAAGAAAAATCATCGCGAAAGTTTTATTCTGTTTGGTATTCCTTTTCTACGAAGCTCTAAAACAAGGAAAAACAGAAACTGACAGTAGGCTCTAGGTTAATAGGTTAGTCCAAAAGATCATATAAAATAGCATATTAATGCGTATAAAACATCCAAAACAGATAACATAATAGCATGGAACAATAAAAAATTATAGATACATTGGAGACGTATCAAGCATCCCCAAGCTTAATTCCTGCTCGTCCTCGAGTAGGTAAATGATAAAAACAATTTTTTTTGATGTGGAATGCTACCTAACATATTTATCCATGTTATCCTCTTTATAGTGACATGAATGTTCAGTTCCGTAAGATACAAAACAAAGGTTTAATATTGATATAAAAACAATAATACTTCAAGCATACTAACAAAATAATTATGTCTTCTCAAAATAACTTGGCCGAAGAAAGCTTATCCCTACAAAATCATATAGTCTGGCTATGCTCCATCTTCATCACACAAAATATTTAAATCATGCACAACCACGATGACAAGCCAAGCAATTGTTTCTTACTTTTTAAGTTCTCAAACTTTTTCAACTTTCACGCAGTACATGAGCGTGAGCCATGGACATAGCACTATAGGTGGAATAGACAGTGGTTGTGGAGAAGACAAAACAAAGGAGATAGTCTCACATCAACTAGGCATATCAACGGGCTATGGAGATGCCCATTAAAAGATATCAATGTGAGTGAGTAGGGATTGCCATGCAGTGGATGCACTAGAGCTATAAGTTTATGAAAGCTCAAAACGAAACTAAGTGGGTGTGCATCCAACTCGCTTGCTCACGAAGACCTAGGGCAATTTGAGGAAGCCCATCATTGGAATATACAGGCCAAGTTCTATAATGAAAAATTCCCACTAGTATATGAAAGTGGTATCATAGGAGACTCTCTATCATGAAGATCATGGTACTAATTTGAAGCACAAGTGTGCAAAAAGGATAGTAACATTTTCCCTTCTCTCTTTTCCCTCATTTTTGGCCTCTTTTTCTTTTCATTTCTTTTTATTTTTCGTCCGGAGTCTCATCCAGAATTGTGGGGGAATCATAGTCTCCATCATCCTTTTCTCACATGGGACAATTCTCTAATAATGAAGATCATCACACATTAATTTACTTACAACTGAAGAATTACAACTCGATACCTAGAACAAAATATGACTCTATGTGAATGCCTCTGGCGGTGTACCGGGATGTGCAATGAATCAAGAGCGACATGTATAAAAAATATGATGAATGGTGGCTTTGCCACAAATACGATGTCAACTACATGATCATACAAAGCAATATGACAATGATGGAGCGTGTCATAATAGACGGAACGGTGGAAAGTTGCATGGCAATATATCTCGGAATAGCTATGGAAATGCCATAATAGGTAGGTATGGTGGCTGTTTTTAGGAAGGAAATGTGGTGGGTTTATGGTACCGGCAAAAGTTGCGCGGTACTAGAGAGGCTAGCAATGGTGGAAAGGTGAGAGTACGTATAACCCATGGACTCAACATTAGTCATAAAGAACTCACATACTTATTACAAAAATCTATTAGTCATCAAAACAAAAGTACTACACACATGCTCCTAGGGGGATATATTGGTAGGAAAAGACCATGGCTCGTCCCCGACCGCCACTCATAAGGAAGACAATCAATAAATAAATCATGCTCCGACTTCATCGCATAACGAGTCACCATACGTGCATGCTACGGGACTCACAAACTTTAACACAAGTATTTCTCAAATTCACAACTACTTATTAGCATGACTCTAATATCATCATCTTCATATCTCAAAACAATCATAAGGAATCAAACTTCTCATAGTATTCAATGCACTTTATATGAAAGTTATCATTATATCCCTCTTGGATGCCTATCATACTAGGACTAATTTTATAACCAAGGCAAATTACCATGCTGTTTAGAGACTCTAAAAAAATCAATTTCTGTAAAATAAAATCACCGCCGTGCTCTAAAAAGATATAAGTGAAGCATTAGAGGAAATTTGCCTAGCTCAAAAGATATAAGTGAAGCTCATAGAGCATTCTAATAAATCACGATTCATGTGTGTCTCTCTCAAAAGGTGTGTACAGCAAGGATGATTGTGGCAAACTAAAAAGAAAAGACTGAAATCATACAAGACTCTCCAAGCAAAACACATATCATGTGATGAATAAAAATATAGCCTCAAGTAAAGTTACCGATAGACGAAGACGAAAGAGGGGATGCCTTCCCGGGGCATTCCCAAGCTTATGCTTTTTGACATCCTTGAACATTACCTTGGGGTGCCTTGGGCATCCCCAACCTTAGGCTCTTGCCACCCCTTATTCCATAGTCCATCAAATCCTTACCCAAAACATGAAAACTTCACGACACAAAAGTCCAACAGAAAATCTAGTAAGCTCCGTTAGTATAAGAAAATAAATCACCACTTACTATTGTGAACTCATTATTTATTTATATTGGTGTAATATGTACTGTATTACAACTTTTCCATGGTTCATACCCCTCGATACTAGCCACGGATGCATCAAAATAAGCAAACAACACGCGAAAAATAGAATCTGTCTAAAAACAGAATAGTCTGTAGCAATCTGGACTTGTCGAATACTTCTGTATCTCCAAAGCTCCTTCGAAAATAGGAAGTCCTGTATAATTTATCTATTAATCTTCTGCAGAAAGAATCAACTAAAAATCACTCTCCAGCTAAAAATAAGAATTGTTTTGGTGAGCTCAAAAGTTTCTGTTTTCAGCAAGATCAAATCAACTATCACCGTAGGCTGTCCCATAGGTCTTACTTGGAAGAAACACTAATTAAAACACATAACCAATCTAATGAGAGGCTAGATGAAATATTTATTGTCAACCATCAATGATAAATATTGGGTTGTGTTGGGGATATGACTACCAGATATGACCCGCCTAGTAGGGGCCGGGTCAACCACAATGGCGGGTTACTTAAGTGAAGCCCGAAGAGTGTACAAGGTGACGGCTTACGATAAGGCTTATAATGTGCCCAAGCCCAGAGGCGGCTTAAGGCCCGTAAATATAAACCGTCATGTATGAATAAGACTTGTAAAATAAGGCATGTAAGAGATGTCACCGAGCCGGACACGTTGTATGAGCCGGCTGGGACTCTGTAGGCCGCAGGGCGTCAACCCGTGTATATAAGGGGATGACCCGGCGATGGCTTAGGGAAAGAAACAACAGATCGAGAGCCAAGTTAGCGGATTCGCTCCTTGCTCATCGAAACCTAGCAATACCACATCAACTGGCACTAGTGCAGAACCGGGCAATAGCACCGGTTCGTAAGGCCCTTTAGTGCCGGTTTAGGAACCGGCACTAAAGTTTCGGCACTAAAGGCCCCCCCCCCTTTAGTACCGGTTCAGCACGAACCGGTGCTAAAGGGGATCCACGTGGCACGAGCCAGCTCCGGGGGCCGGGAGCCCTTTAGTACCGGTTGGTAACACCAAGCGGTACTAAATGGTTGTGGGGTTTTTGGTTTTATGATTTCTTTTTCATTTAATTTTGTGTTTTCCATTTTAATTCTTTTTCGTTTGCTGGTATTTTACGGTACTACACATTGTACACGTTATGCATATATATATATATAATTTCTAGTAGAACCAATCATATATATATATCATCAATGTCTCACAAACCACCATATTAATTTACACATACACACATGTATAGCTATATACAATTTCTCCTACATATGCATGTTGCCTTCAGAGCCAGTGGCATTAGCCTAATTGGTGCCTTCGGAGCACGATGACAATTGGAAGTGGTTCATGGGGGCGGTAGCGGCTAATAGTATTCTCCCTTCGGATTTATGACCTGGTCGAGCAAAAATCCCGCTATTTCCTCTTGAAGTGCTTCTACGCGCTCCGTTGGTAGGAGCTTGTCCCGCACCTCTTTGAACTATTAAGAAGGATATCAATATGCATGTGTATTAGTTGTGTGACTAGATATCGATAATGGTGTAAAAATTGTGAATAGTATTCTGACAAGCGTACCCATTCCTGTCTTTGAGATCTGCTCCTTTCGGACGCTATCATGCGAATGTTCTCGCAAACGTAGAATGCACACAGATCAGTCCCCTGCGCCTGCTTCAGGGCCTTTATTACGAGAATGGAATTTAATTTGATTAGATAATAATTAAGCAACCATGATAATTAAAGAGATGGCAGCTAGCTAGCTAGCTAGTACTACTTAATTACTTACCTTGGATCGAAACCATTTCAGCTTTGGTTTCATTCGCCTTCCGTGACGCTGATGAACCTTGCCCAAGCCCTGCCCGCCGACAACGAAAATGAATAAAGGGGTTATTAAATAGTTCATATCATGAAATTAATGACGAACTAAATAGGACGAGATATATAGTTAATAATGATTGAAATTACCTGTTGACTATCCCAAACAAGATGTTATAGTCACTATTTGCTTTGAGTAGCGAGTCCAGTATTTCAAATGTTCCGGCGTCAACTTTAATGATACACAAGATCTAGTGAAATCTGCATGCACACACGTTTGCATGTCTTAATTAAGCGGGCATATGTAAGCAAAAACATGTAGCTAGCTAGTAGGCAAAAACAGAGAATTTGTAGTACAAGAAAGTGTGACTCACTGGAAGTTGTATGGAAGTAGTATATCTTCATTGTATTTGAGGCGCTTCAAGAACTCTAGCATGCTGTCCTCTACCTCTTTTTCTTGATGCTTGTTCATTTTCCATGTGTATTCATTAACGGTGTTTGGGTCAATGAACCCAATGCCATAGCGTCCACCTTTTCTCATTTCATACATCTTCATCCTGCATAATACCACAGAAAAGAATATAGTGAGGATAATTACAGGTAATGATTGATCAAAAGGATCACTACAGCTAGCTTGAGACTTAAATTACAGAAAGAAATCACTTACAGACAATAGCAACTGACGATAGATTTGTCGAGTGCGTCTTGATTGTATAACTGAAACAGTTCAGGATACTCAACGGCCACAGCTTTCTCATGGTAGTAATCATCCTTCTTGACATTCACCATGAGGGACTCTCGATTGGATCTCTTGGTAATGTCCATGTACCATTGATGCAATTCATACATTCTCGTTGGGAGCTTGTTGACATCTTCTGGCTCGACCAAAGGTTGGCCCCGGACATATTTCCGTTTTATTTCCTCCTCTGTAATCCCAGGCATGTCCTCGATCTCGAGGAGTTGTCCAACAGTGATCTTGAGTTCTTCAGCCTGCATTATATGCTCCTGGGTTATTACCACATCGCCCACCTCGGGAACGTAAACTGTTTGGCCACAATAATATTGGGCGCGCGTACTGTCACGTGTTGTTGGCGGCACAACAAGCGGGGGGGTCGATTGCGCCGCCTATTTTCCCAGCTGGGCAACGGTTTTCCTGCATTTTTTGACAGATGCTTGTTGTTTGCTCGAGCTTGAGATCGCCTCCTTCTATAGATGTTGTCGATGTAACTTCCTGATGTGGCGCTCATAGTCTGAGTCAACAGGCTTAGGAGCTGGTGGTTGAGCCATACGAATGAAGTGGTCAACTACTTCCACAGGCACTTTCTCCCTTGGCGGCGGTGGCGGTTTCGGTCCAAAATGGGCGTCGACTTCTGCCTGCACTATGGCATTGGTTTGCTCCTTGGTCCTGTCGTAAGCCCTCACAGGAAGACGAGTAGTGAGGTTTGGACCATATTTATATCGCTTGCCTCCGCCTGTACTTCCTATACTATGACCTCGACTCGTACCGCTACGCACCATAGCTGCGGGTGTCTCTTCTGCGACTGCTGAGGCGGCGGAGACGGCTGACGGGGCTAAGTGGGACGAGGAGGAGTGGCCTGAAGCTGTGCCGGACTTGCAGTGGCCTGAGGTTGTGCCGGACTTGGAGGAGGAGTGGATGTCTGACGCTGTGTCGGACTTGGAGGAGGAGTGGCCTGACACTTTGCCGGACTTGGAGGAGGAGGAGTGGCCTCACGCGTTGGTGGACTTGGAGGAGCGGGAGTCTGCTGACTCGGTGGCGGACTTCGACGAGGAGTCGGGTGACGCGGTGTCGGTGGCCTTCGAAAGATGATGCAATCCTTTCTCCATAGGATGACACGATGTATGGCCTCTCCCAATGTGTGCTCGTCGTCACCTCCAGGAATGTCAAGCTGTAGCTCCAAATATGGGTCCACCACCTCATCAACCAAGACACGAGCATAGCCCGCTGGAATCGGGTTGCAATGGAAGGTTGCCTCGGGGGAATTTGAAAAAGCAACGGCGTCCGCCACCTTCATGGATATGTTCTTCATTTTGAAGTGTAGCTCGCAGTTAGTGTTCTCCGTGATGTCATCCACGGGGTATCTATCCAGCACTACTGCGTCGCCCGGGGTGGAACCCACGCTGCTTCTCGGCATGGATGGGGCGGTGGTATCCAATGCTGGATCATCCGCTAGCTACTGCAGATGCTGAGACCCCCTTTGCTGGCTAAGTGAGTCGATCTGCTCCTGCTGCCGCTGGAATTTAGCTGCCAATTCCGCTTGACTTGCTTCTAGGCCTTGAAGGCATTCATAGTCCCGCTTCCTCTGCTCCTCCTCCATCTTCCTCTTCTTCTCCTCCGCAATCTTCTTTCTCGCACAGGTTCTGTAGTCGGCGTTCCAGTCCGAAAACCCCTCATACCACGGAAGAGCGCCCTTGCCTCGTGTTCTTCCCGGGTGTTCAGGATTTCCCAAGGCACGCGTAAGCTCGTCGTTCTCTCTGTTGGGCTGGAACACCCCCGATCGAGCCTCTTCTATTGCAACAAGTAGCGCATTGTCGGCTCCGTTCAGACATGCCTTCGTCGAAACATTGCCTGTCTTCGGGTCCAACTCCCCCCCCCATGCGCATAGAACCAAGTCCTGCACCTGGGGGGCCAGCTCTTAGTAACCGGAGTGACACCCGCATCCTCCATCTCTTTTTCAGACTTATCCCACTTAGGCATTGCCACCGCGTAGCCACCTGGCCCCAGCTTATGGAACTTATCCTTTTTTCGGCATTCTTCTTGTTTATTCTCGACCGTTCCTTAGCTAATTCTAAATCCTTGAATTTCACGAAATCGTCCCAATGAGCACTTTGATTCTCTACTATCCCCTCGAATACTGGAGTCTTCCTTCCTACCTTGACGTACTTCTCCCACGTCATTCTCTTGTGGTTCTTGAATGCAACCGCCATCTTCCTAAAAGCAGCGTCCTTGACTTTCCGCACATCTGCTTCTGTGAAATTATCTGGTAGGGTGAAATGTTCCATGAGAGTATGCCAAAGCAGATTTTTTTGATTCTCGTCGACAAAAGTAACATCTGGACGTGGATTTGCTGGCTTTCGCCATTCTTGAAGGGAGATCGGGAGTTGGTCCTTCACAAGAACTCCGCACTGATGAACGAACTTGTCCGCAATCTTCTTAGGCGCTAATGGTTCGCCATTAGGTTTGAATGCCTCGATATTGTACTTTATGCCCTCCTTCAACTTTTTGTTCGGGCCTCGTTTCGTCCTTTTGCCTGAAGATTTGCTCGATCCGGATGGCTGAAAGAAGAAAGATCGATTCGTTAATATATCTTCAACTCATTTAAAACATGCGATGATCACCAGATTCCTGCTTATATAAATATATATACCACGCCGGTGTTTGTTGTTTCAGGATCAACATGTTCTTCGTCGTAGTTCATGACTTCATCTTCTCGGTCGTCGCGATCGAATATCATATCACCCTCTCTGGTGTTGTTTAGAAATTCGGAGCCGTCAAAATCTTCTTCATTCGGATCATCATCTGGCCCGCGTATGATATCGAACATGGTCTGTTCTCTCTCTCTGTCGGTATTGTCCGCCATAGCTTTTATTTAACTATGTCAAAAGAAATATAAAACAATTTAGTATAATCTCGAATAATAGATATAATCTCGAATACATCGTCTCGAATAATAGATATAATAAAGATCGAATACATCACTAGCTAGCTAGCTAGCTAATAAAGATCGAATACTAGAGAGTAATCTAGGCGGTGGACAACCAAAGTGAAGGAACCATCACTGGATCATAGCTCGGGTGATCTCCCCAAAGAACCTGCCAGGTATTGGAGAACCTGACGTCCATAGCAGCCATGTAGCGATGGACATGCTCGTCCTCCTCCCTGACACGGCGAGGTACCACCTCCGGCGGGGCCGGCTCCCTCCGCACCGAAAGTGGCCCACGCGAATGCCACCAAAGGAGATGAGGGTCGACGACGGGACCCGGGGACGGGTTCCTCACCAAGCGTCGCGCCCCTGAAGGTAGCACCTCACAGTGCCAGCTCGGCGGAGCCCAGTCCCGGACATGGGTCCTCTGAAGCAGGACGTCGTCGCGAACGGGTCGACGGCGAGGATGCGGGCCGGGCATCGTCGACAACAAATACTATATGCAAATGTAACACTAATTATGCTATCATTGCATATCTCAAAATTCTATATGCTATTTCATACTAATTAAGCATCTAACACTAAAAACAGAAAAGACAACTTCTATACATCCATCTAACATGCATTCATACATATATACTAGTGAAAAAATAATAATCTGAAAAATATAAACTAATTAAACATACAAAATACGTATATACTAATTAACTTAATTAAGGAAATGTGCGTGTGTGTGTGTTCATGCTTGTGTGTGTGTATGGGCTCGGGGAGGGGCGGCGGCCACCGGGGGCGAGGGATCGGAGAGGGGTTAGAGGGGGAGAGCTCACAGCGGGGCGATGGCGACGGCGAGGCGACGACCCGGGGCATGATGGGGCGGCGACGCGGGGACGGCGTGACGTGGACGGGGACGGAGACGAGGGCGGCGACGGCGACGGGGGCGGCGACGGGGGCGGCGACGAGGATGAGGGCGGTGACGAGGATGGGGGCGGCGACGGCAACGGCGCGCGACGGGGGCGGCGTAGGACGGGGGCGGCGTCGATCGATCGGGAAGAAACAGAGGGGGAGAATGAAATTTTTCGAAGTGTTGTATATATAGAAGGCACCTTTAGTACCGGTTGGAGCCACCAACCGGTACTAAAGGTCTGTTTTGGCTAGCCCAAGCGGCAGGAAGCGACCCCCTTTAGTACCGGGTGGTGGCTCCAACCGGTACTAAAGGCCCCCCCCCTTTAGTACCGGTTGGTGCCGCGACCCGGTACTAAAGGGTGTGCGCTGCCAGGCGAGGGGCGCACACTAGTAGAAAAAGGGTCAAACGTGAAGCACATTAGTGCTGGTTTGAATTAGAGCCGGCACTAATGTGTACACATTAGTGCCGGTTCGTGGCGGCGATCAATAGTACCAGTTCGTGGCGAACCTTTAGTACCGGTTCATGCCACGAACCGGTACTAAAGAGGCTGCATCAGCCTGCGGTCAGGCTATGGCCCCACCATCACCATTTAGTGCCGGTTCTTACCACGAACCGGTACTAATGAGGTTATGGCAAGCTGTTTTTAGTCCCACCTCGCCAAGAGAGAGGCAGTATGAGCGGTTTATAAGCCGTGAGTGCACAGACAATGACGAAGAGTTGCAATGCTCACCTACATGTTGATTAGCTTCAAGCCTTGCGGAATAGCATAGATTGCACTGAGCTATGTGCAGTGCAGTCTACACTATTCCGAATGGCTTGAAGCAAATTAACCAGCATTGCACCTTTTTTTTATTTTTAATAACTTATTTAAACTCCGGGCTTCTTTTTTCTTCAGTATGCAGCATTAAAGCGACGTCATCAATTTCCAACATGTTCTGACATCATTTGTTGTTTTTCGGTCATTTACCTAATTGTTTAGACAGCTAAATGACCGTGAAATTGAAAATCACTACAAAATGAATCCTGAAAATGTTGAAACTTGGCATGGCATCATCATATCACCCGCATAGCATGCGCGAAAGAGTAGAGAGGGTCACGGCAAAAACTGGACGCACTTCGTGTACAAACTGGACAAACTCTTTCCGAGTATCAGGGTTTCGGAGTCCGGAGTGGGTACTAATGTGCATCCCACCAATCAGGAAGAATCACACGGATCGTGTGTTTCTTTCTAGCTCTTGCGAGTCGTTGGATCAAGGGTGTGTTTCTTCCTAGCTCATGTGAGTCATTGGATCGAAACTACCACAATCACTTTGTGAGCCAGACGACCCTATATATAGCTAGCCCACCTCTCGCCTTCCCTGCATAAGTCTTTCAGTTCATCGACTACGTACATCTACCAGTTCATCGACTTCATACATCTACTAGTTCATCGACTGAATACAAATCATTCGGATTCTCCATCAGACGTCCAACCGTGCATTTGATATGCATATATATGCATCACGAGCCACGGTTGGGCTGTATGATGGCGATAACGATTGGTTTGTTCTAGATCCGACATAAAAGGTTTGATACAACTTCTTTTTTTGACATAAGAGCTATCTCTCCTCGTACCTATTTTAGTTACACAACTACCTATTTGTGCCAAATTTTCACTTTTGCTGTTGCTCTTGCATCATAAGCATCCATGTTAACTGGACTTACAAGTAATGCAATTTAACCAAACTATCTTGTGATCTTCGCCAAGAGAGAGGCAGTATGAGCGGTTTATAAGCCGTGAGTGCACAGACAATGACGAAGAGTTGCAATGCTCACCTACATGTTGATTAGCTTCAAGCCTTGCGGAATAGCATAGATTGCACTGAGCTATGTGCAGTGCAGTCTTCACTATTCCAAATGGCTTGAAGCAAATTAACCAGCATTGCACCTCTTTTTAATTTTTAATAACTTATTTAAACTCCGGACTTTTTTTGTGTTCAGTATGCAGCATTTAAAGCAGCGTCATCAATTTCCAACATGTTCTGACATCATTTGTTGTTTTTCGGTCATTTACCTAATTGTTTAGAGAGCTAAATGACCGTGAAATTGAAAATCACTACAAAATGAATCCTGAAAATGTTGAAACTTGGCATGGTATCATCATATCACCCGCATAGCATGCGCGAAAGAGTAGAGAGGGTCACGGGAAAAACTGGATGCACTTCGTGTACAAATTGGACAAACTCTTTCCGCGTATCAGGGTTTCGGACTATACAAAAATAAATAATGCAGAAAATAAAAAAACTATACAAAAAAATTACTCAAAAATAAATAGAAGAAAATAAATAATGCAGAAAAGAAAAAACTATATAAAAACTACTCAAAAATAAATAAAAGAAAATAAGTAATGCAGAAAAGAAAACACTACATAACAAATTTGTTGGCGCACTGCCCTGTGGGTCTACCAGACCTAGAGTGTGCAAATGCAGGCCCAGGAGGGCCAACAGACTCACAGGGCAGCGCGCCCTAATTATTTAGGCCCAGAAGCCTGCTATATAGAGGAGTTCGAAGAGGTAGCCGCGGTTGGGTTTATAAACCAGTGCGGCTGCCCTTCGCCGGGCGAGGTAGGACTAAACTTTGGGGTGGCAGCGCAAGGCCTTTAGTACCGGTTGGTGGCTCCAACCGGTACTAAAGGAACCCCCTTTAGTACCGGTTGGTGGCTCCAACCGGTACTAAAAGCCTTCGTTTCCCGCCGCTTGGCCTGGCGAAAATAGGCCTTTAGTACCGGTTGGAGCCACCAACTGGTACTAAAGGCCCATCCTATATATATAGCTCTTACGAAAATTTCAGTTTCATCCCCACTTCGTCTCCAACCTCCGCCGCGCGCGCCGCTCGATCCCGTCGTCCGTCGTCATCGTCGCTGTCCCCGCCGCCGCCCGTCGTCGTCGTCGTCGTCTCGCGCTGCCGCCCCGAACGCCGTCGCCGTCCGTCGCCATCGCCGCGGCCGTACGTCTCTCTCTCGCTCCCGCACACACATACACACACATACATACACACACATACACACACACACACCGGCGCCCCCGCCCCGTACGCCGGCGGCCCCGCTCGTACGTACGGGGCGGCGGCGTACGGGGCCCCACACACACACATATACCACACACACACGCATACACACACACATACACACATACGTACACACATATACATATATATACACACACATGCATACACACACACATACACACACACACACACATTTTTTTTTACTTATTTTCTGTTTTTTGGAAAAGTTAAATAGATGATCGAATGTTAGATTAATGTCGAATGTTAGATGAATTAGCTAGCTAGATAGAAAAATTGTCGAACTAGAGATTAGAACTAGTTGAATAATTAATATAACTAGTTTATTTTTAGTAAGAAAATTTAGGTATATGAGATTAGAACTAGTGGAATAATTAATATAACTAGTTTATTTTTAGTAAGAAAATTTAGGTATATGAGATTAGAACTAGTTGAATAATTAATATAACTAGTTTATTTTAGAAAGAAAATTTAGGTATATGAGATTTGCTGATCTAATTAAAATATTATTTGTTAATGAGTTTTTCTGTTTATTTAATTTTTTTATATATTTTGAGTTTATATAAACGTTAGATTAATGTCGAATGTTAGATGAATTAGATAGAAAAGTTAAATATATAGTAATGTCAATTGAATATATAGTTAGATATATTAATGTCAAATGTTAGATGAATATATATTTGGCTAGATATAGGTGTTTAATGTTTCACCTATATGAACATAGGAAATGTCAGCTGACGACGAAAAAGATTTTATTTTGTGCGAACACTGTGAAGACCAGCGCGGCCTGTGCGACCAAAATTTCCTTGTTGATGGTAGGCGCTTCAGCATCAAGCTGGATGAGACATTCGAAGTTGATACAGTAAGTCACTTTGTCAATTATTATTTGAATGCAAAACTTATGCTTCATTTGCTTCAACTTATAATTTTAAATTTCTTCTATTCTACTAGCGCATCCCCTGCCATGCAAGAATTTTGTCTTGGATAAGATAGGTTTTAGTGCTATAGATGATATGGAGGTAAAGAGAGTTTACTTGAAGACGGAGCATGGGTATACTTTCAACGTCAAATTATATAATGGAGACACATACACCCATTTTGAATGCAAAACTTGGCAAGCACTATGCAAGGCTTATGCATTTGAGCCTGATATGGTTATCACCTTTGATATTCGTCCGGAAGATGATATTGAAGGTAATATAGACATCTGGGTCGATGTGCAAACGCCTCCAGTTCTACCATTTGGTGAGTTTTTCTCAACCATGCATGCATATGTTTATGTCTTCCATACAGTTTATTCAAAAATAGTTGACAACTAATTTGTATTGTCAGCTTATTTTGGTTCAATTAAACATGTCCGGCGCTTGGTAGACAGGACCTACTACTGGTCCGGGGCTCAACTAAACTGCGAGGAGATAAGTCATTATGTTTCATGGCTTGAGGATCTTAATACTGTCAAGACAAATTTTTTTCCTAAACTTAGAAATGTTAGTATTGAACTATGCTCACATCTATAATCAAAAGATGGTAAGATTTTAAATATTTGTCCTTAATTAGTGCATCTTTTGCATACATTATTTTTGAAGCTAAACTTTCATTGCTTAGTATATTAATTACTATACGATGTTCTTCAACAGGGACTTCCGATGACAGTTGTGCCTCAGTGGATCGAGACAAAAGGTCGCATGTCAATGGTTAGCTTACGACCAAGATTTCCTACATTGCACATGAGTGCATTCAGGATTTCTGAAAGCGAAGAATGCTTAATAGTGAAAGATTGAAGCAAAATTGTTAACGATCGCAGAGAAGTACTAGGGGGCAGTAAGGAGAAGCGCAACCCAAGATTAGGAGACAGATTCATCTGCATGCTCCAGTATGATGAATCAGGAGAGCTATACATGTTCTATGCTATTCTACCTGAGAGGGAGTAGCAGGATCAATAGCTACTAGTTCATGCTCTTAATTAGTACTTGTCTCATGTCCTTGTCCTGAACTTCGATCTTGGTGACGATTATGTTGAACTTGATGATATCTTTGCTTCTGTTACAAAGTGAATGTTTCCTCTTTAAGCTAGCCAGCGTTGATGATGATTAGATAGCTAGCACGGTAATGACTATGATGATTAAATAGTGGTAATTAGATGACTACGATGATTTTTAGCTAGCTAGAGTTTATTTATTTATTAATATGCGATGATGATGATGATGATGACGACTACAACTCATTATAACGTAAAACAATCCTAAATTAAATTGATAACACAAATTTAATTGAAAAATACAAAATAAAACAAAAACCCACAACCATTTAGTACCGGTTGGTGTTACCAACCGGTACTAAAGGGCTCCCGGCCCCCGGACCTGGCTCGTGCCACGTGGTTCCCCTTTAGCACCGGTTCGTGCTGAACCGGTACTAAAGGGGCGGGCCTTTAGTGCCGAAATGTTAGTGCCGGTTCCATAACCGGCGCTAAAGGCCCTTACAAACCGGTACTAATGGCCCGTTTTATACTAGTGGCAGAAGTTTAGTCCCACCTCGCTAGCCGAAGGCGCTCACACCTGCTTATAAGCCCCGCCGCCGTTGCTGTCTCGAGCTCCTCTCTAAAGCAGGCCTTCTGGGCCTACCTCTGCTACTCTGCCCTGTGGGGCCTATTGGGCTTGCGGGCCTGCATCCTGGCCCAACAACAGGTTGGGTTTCTAGTCGTATGCAGGCCGCTGTGGCCCGGTAGGTGGGCTTTTTTCATTTAGTTTTTTCTTTTCTGCTTTATTTATTTTGTTTTATTTATTTTTAGTTGTTTTTTGCTGTATTTAGAGTTTCTTTGTGAATATTTTTGATAGTTTTTAGAAACTTTCAGTTAGTGCCGGTAGTTTTTAAATTTGAATAGTTTAAATTTTGAATTATTTGAAATTTGTGTGAATCACTAGTTTGTGAATAACTTAACTTTAAAAATACATTTTCCAGTGATTCTTTTTTCTTATGTTTAATATTAGTGTGTTTTATCATTATATTCAATTTGGTAATGCTTAAGTTATTTAAAAATGAAATGCCTTTGTAACGGATGAGTTTTAGTCCGAAACCCTGATACTTCGAAACAGATTGTCCATTTTGTACACAAAGTGCATCCAGTTTTTGTGGTAACCCTCTCTACTTTTTTGCACATGCTATGTGGGGAAATTATGATACCATGCCAACTTTCATCCTTTTCTGAGTTCATTTGAAATGCTTTTCAATTTCAGGGTCATTTAGCTGAAAAAATCAATAAATGCATGAAAGAATTTGCTTGCACATAAAATTTCTTCGCGTTTCAAATGCCAAAACACATAACTAGCTACCCTAACTATTACAGAGATTCCCTCCTGGGTGTGAAACACAGAAGAAAGTGATGATAGTTAAGCCGATCACATCCCAGATCTTTGGGTGTGAAACTTTTTCTTCGCGTGTGTCCCTTTGCGTCGTAGCCATGGAAAATCTTCATCATTTAACGGGATGCTCGGGTCAATATTCACTGTGAATGGAGCAATTTCATCAAAATTTTCATAATCTTCTGACTTCTCTGTCTTGTCATCCACTCCCACGATGTTTCTCTTCCCAGAAAGAACTATGTGCCGCTTTGACTCATCGTACGATGCATTCGCTTCCTTATCTTTTCTTTTTCTTGGCTTGGTAGACATGTCCTTCACATAGAAAACCTGTGCCACATCATTGGCTAGGACGAATGGTTCGTTTGCATACGCAAGATTGTTGAGATCCACTGTTGTCATTCCGTACTACGGGTCTTCCGTTACCCCGCCTCGTGTCATATTGACCCATTTGCACCGAAACAAAGGGACCTTCAAACCACGTCGATAGTCAAGTTCCCATATGTCCTGTATATAACCATAATATGTTTCCTTTCCCGTCTTGGTTTCTGCATCAAAGTGTACACCACTGTTTTGGTTGGTGCTCTTCTTATCTTGGGCGATCGTGTAAAATGTATTACCATTTATCTCATACCCTTTGAAAGTCATTATATTCGAAGATGGTAACTGGGTCAGCAAGTACAGGTCCTCTTCAATAGAGGTGTCATGCATGGTACGTGCTTGCAACCAGCTGGCGAAACTCCTGGTTTGTTCATGTGTAATCCAGTCATCAGACCGCTCCGGGTGTTTGGAGCGTAGCAAATTCTTGTGTTCATCCATATACGGAGCCACCAAGGCGGAATTCTGTAGAACTGTGTAGTGTGCTTCAGTGAGAGAATGTCCGTCCATACATATTATTTGTTCCCCTCCTAGCATGCCTTTTCCATCCAGTCTGCCCTTATGCCGCGATTCAGGAACACCAATCGGCTTAAGGTCAGGAATAAAGTCAATACAAAACTCAATGACCTCCTCATTTTGACGGCCCTTGGAGATGCTTCCTTCTGGCCTAGCACGGTTATGAACATATTTCTTTAAGACTCCCATGAACCTCTCAAAGGGGAACATATTGTGTAGAAATACAGGACCCAAAACGTTAATCTCTTCGCATAGGTGAACTAGGACGTGCGTCATGATGTTGAAGAAGGATGCTGGGAACACCAACTCGAAACTGACAAGACATTGCACCAAATCATTCTGTAACCTTGGTATGATTTGTGGATCGATTACCTTCTGAGAGATTGCATTGAGAAATGCACATAGCTTCACAATGGCTAATCGAACGTTTTCCGGTAGAAGCCCCCTCAATGCAACCGGAAGCAGTTGCGTCATAATCACGTGGCAGTCATGAGACTTTAGGTTCTGGAACTTTTTCTCTGCCATGTTTATTATTCCCTTTATATTCGACGAGAAGCCAGACGGTACCTTAATACTGAGCAGGCATTCAAAGAAGATTTCCTTCTCTTCTTTGGTAAGAGCGTAGCTTGCATGACCCTGATGTATGCCGTCTTTTCCATGCATACGTTGCTGGTCCTCCCGTGCCTCAGGTGTATCTTTTGTCTTCCCATACACGCCCAAGAAGCCAAGCAGGGTCACACAAAGATTCTTCGTCACGTGCATCACGTCGATTGCGGAGCGGACCTCGAGGTCTTTCCAATAGGGCAGGTCCCAAAATATAGATTTCTTCTTCCACATGGGTGCGCGTCCGTCAGCGTCATTCGGAACAGGTTGTCCACCAGGACCCTTTCCAAAGACCACCTTCAAATCCTTGACCATATCATGTACATCAGCACCAGTACGGTGGCGAGGCTTCGTCCGGAGATCCGCCTCACCTTTGAAATGCTTGCCTTTCTTTCTTACGGGATGCCTGCTCGGAAGAAATTGACGATGTCCCAGGTACACATTCTTATTAGCCAAATATATACTGTCAGTACCGTCCAAACAGTGCGTGCATGCGCGGTATCCCTTGTTTGTCTGTCCTGAAAGGTTACTGAGAGCAGGCCAATCATCGGTGGTCACGAACAGCAACGCCTTTAGGTCAAATTCTTCCCCCATGTGCTCATCCCACGCACGTACACCTGTTCCATTCCACAGTTGTAAGAGTTCTTCAACTAATGGCCTTAGGTACACATCAATGTCGTTGCCGGGTTGCTTAGGGCCTTGGATGAGCACTGGCATCATAATGAACTTCCGCTTCATGCACAACCAAGGAGGAAGGTTATACAAACATAGAGTCACAGGCCAGGTGCTATGGTTGCTGCTCTGCTCCCCAAAAGGATTAATGCCATCTGCGCTTAGACCAAACCATACGCTCCTTGCGTCATCTGCAAACTCCTTCCCGTACTTTCTTTCGATTTTTCTCCACTGCGACCCGTCAGCGGGTACTCTCAACTTTCCGTCTTTCTTACGGTCTTCTCTGTGCCATCGCATCGCCTTGGCATGCTCTTTGTTTTGGAACAAACATTTCAACCGTGGTATTATAGGAGCATACCACATCACCTTGGCAGGAATCTTCTTCCTGGGGCGCCGGCCCTCGACATCACCAGGGTCATCGCGGCAGATCTTATAGCGTAATGCACCACATACCGGGCAAGCGTTCAAATCCTCGTACTCACCACGGTAGAGGATGCAATCATTAGGGCATGCATGTATCTTCTTCACCTCTAACCCTAGAGGGCAGACAACCTTCTTTGCTTCGTACGTACTCTCGGGCAATTCGTTGTCCTTTGGAAGCATATCCTTTATCATTACCAGCAACTTTCCAAATCCCTTGTCAGATACACCATTCTCTGCCTTCCATTGCAGCAATTCCAGTGTGGTGCCCAGCTTTTTCTTGTCACCTACGCAATTCGGGTATAACAATTTTTTGTGATCCTCTAACATGCGCTGCAACTTCTTCTCCAAATCACTTGCGCAGTTTCTCTTTGCATTGGCAATGGCCCGACCTAGATCATCAACGGGCTCATCTGATGCCTCTTCTTCAGCTTCTTCCCGCATTGCCGGCTCAGCTTCTTCCCGCATTGCCGGCTCAGCTTCTTCCCGCATTACCGGCTCAGCTTCTTCCCCCATTGTTGTATCATCGTATTCAGGGAACCCATGGCCAGGATAGCTGTCGTCGTCCTCTTCTTCTTCATTGTCTTCCATCACAACCCCTCTTTCTCCGTGCTTGGTCCAAACATTATAATGGGGCATGAAACCGGTCTTAAACAGGTGGACGTGAATGGTTCTTGACGTAGAGTAATTGTGACCATTCTTACAGCGAGCACATGGTCAAGGCATAAAACCATCTGCCCGCTTGTTTGCCTCAGCCGCAAGCAGAAAAGTACGCACGCCCTCAACGAACTGGGGAGAGCATCGGACATCGTACATCCATTCCCGGCTCATCTTCATTACACAACACCGAATAGACCAAATTAATACAAGTTCATACATAAAGTTCATACAACACTTAAATGCAACAAACAAATAACTCTCTAGCTAAAGCATTTAAATGCAACAACAAATACGATCAAGATCGCAACTAAGGTAACAATGGATCCAACAGCATAATGATACCAAGCCTCACTATCGATGGCATATTTTCTAATCTTTCTAATCTTCAAGCGCATTTTCTCCATCTTGATCTTGTGATCATCGACGACATCGGCAACATGCAACTCCAATTCCATCTTCTCCCCCTCAATTCTTTTCAATTTTTCTTTCAAGTACTCGTTTTCTCTTTCAACTAAATTTAACCTCTCGGCAATAGGGTCGGTTGGAATTTCCGGTTCAGATACCTCCTAGAAAAAATTTCTATCTCAACTTGATGGGCATAATTTTTCATAAACACGAAATGCAACTAGTTTTAAAAGAGAATATACATACCACATCCGAATCATAACAAGGACTAGGGCCGACGGGGACGGATATCAAAACAATGGCACCATATGTATAACAAACAACGTACGGGTATGATAATTATACGAGTAACTATATATCCAAATCACACAAACCTCAATTTTTATATAAAATTTCATGAACAAGAGGCTCACCACAAGGTGGTGCCGGCGACGGGACGGTGCGGGCGATCGACGGTGGCTACGATGGAGATTTAGAAGGCACTAAGTAAACCACACCTACATATGCAAACTAAGTGTTATTTTTGTCCTCAAATTGCATATAAATCAAATACTAGCACATATATATATATATCCTCCCAAATTACTAAACTCACAAATTAATCACTATATAAACCAATGCAAGAGCTAATCTAGCAATGAGAGATGAAAGGACAAAGTTGCTAACCTTTGTGATCATTTGAATGGATGAGGGCCTTCAAATCTTGACAAATTTTGGGCAAATTTTGTGATGAACTCGAGAGGAAGAAGGGAAGAACAGAGGAGAGGGCCGAAGAGGGGAAAGGGGGAAGAACAGAGTGCTGGTGGACAAAGGGTTTATATAGGACGACCTTTAGTACCGGTTCGTGGCACGACCCGGTACTAAAGGTGCTGGAGGGGCCCCACTCTGACAACATCCTGCCACCACTCTCATTAGTACCGGTTCGTGGCACGAACCGGTGCTAAAGGTTCGCCACGAACTGGTACTAATGAAAGCGGCCCGGCTATCCGTTGGAACCGGCACTAATGTATACATTAGTGCCGGCTCAAATACAAACCGACACTAATGTGCTTCACGTTTGACCATTTTTCTACTAGTGTGGACTAGGCTTTACCTTCATCGCAAGGGGCCGAACCAGTATAAACCTCTCGTGTCCTTTGTCCCGATTAACTCCTTTAAGCTTCCTAGTTGCAATGGCTCCACGACTAAGTCCTTTCACTAGGACATCTGCCGTGACAATTCCACGACAGTTGGCGCCCACCGTGGGGCTAACGCACGGTGGATTTGAGTTCTTGAAAGGCAGCTTCGAAGGGCTCAAGGGATACGTTGTGGGCCGGATGACCAAGAGTCTTCGTGGCAAGCTCTACATCGATGATGCAAGTTGGGGCCCTGATGCCTGCTCAATTGAGTATGGGTATCGGGTCCCCTTCGGCGGAATCCACGTCTTCATCGGCCGGATCGGCGAGCCGGGCCCTGAGCCGGACATCTGCACCGACCTCATCGAGACGGCCCGGCGTGCGAGACCCGCCCGGACTCAGCCCGCCGTGAGGCGTGCCTTCGTGGGTTGCATCCATGGAGGGGAGTTTTCTGAAGGATGTGTGGATGGCGGTGAGACGGCCATCTATTCTGATGGTGAGTCATCCACAGGTGAGACCGGATTCATTGTATCAACTAAAAGATGGCGGGCTTGGGGGCTGTTCCGATGGCAGCAATATTCCAGACACCTGGGAGCCTCCGAATAGAGCGGGGATATTCATGACTGGTACACAGCCTGTTCAAAACTCTACGGCGGCGGCAGCGATAACCACTAGGTTGGCAGCGGCCGGGTCAGGAGACCCCGCGTGCCCACTGGCTCAGGTGCTAATAGATCTCATGGATAGGATGACGGCCCTGTTGACCGCCATGGTCGAACCGGTGGATAAGGCTCAGCATGATGCGGAGGTGGCACAGTTATGTGGGGAGGTAGCGCAAGCCAAGGAAACTTGGCGGCAGAGGACGTCAGGATGGTTGCGGAGCGGGCGACTTTGGACGCTCTGGCTCAGCAGCTTCAATCAGAGGCTTTTCGGCTCACGATGGATCTGAATGCATCAAATGAGGTCACGAGGAGAGGGCACCAAAAGGCTCAATCACGTCTGCCTCTGACTTACGTTCCTAGGAACCTCTTCCACACACCCGGGGCTGGTCCCAGTAACCCGCCGGAGCCAAACCAAATTACAACGCCCGGGGCTAGGGCGCCAGGTCAGCCGCGGGCTATGGAACCCCCTCGTGTGAATACTAATCCGCCTCATTATACACCAACACCACTGGGTCATTTTTCTAACCCTCTGGAGAATCGGATCGCTGCATCGACACATTTGGAGGCTGTCCCCATGGAAGGCGACTCTCCGACGGCGATCGAAACGTGGAGGGTCAGAGAACTTCTTCAGACGGCTCTAGCACAGCAGGAGTCATAGTCTTATAGTCGACACAAGATTCATTCAACCCCTCGCCCAAGACGGAGCCCGAACTATAGCAGGCATATGGATTCAGCGGCCGTGTCAAGCAACGCCCAGCGCCGTAACCAACCGTGCACGTATGACTCGCCCAGTGATGCAGCTCTTAACTTGGTTGACATGGATAGGATCCGCCAAGAGGCTGAGCGGTGATACGTCTCCAACGTATCTATAATTTTAGATTGGTCCATGCTATATTATCTTCTGCTTTGGGCATTATTGGGCTTTATTATCCACTTTTATATTATTTTTGGGACTAACCTATTAACCGGAGGCCCAGCCCAGAATTGCTGTTTTTTTTGCCTATTTTAGAGTTTCGAAGAAAAGGAATATCAAACAGAGTCCAGACAGAATGAAACCTTCGGGAACGTGATTTTCTCACCGAACAAGACCCAGGAGACTTGCACCCTACGTCAAGCAACCAACAGGGAGGCCACGAGGTAGGGGGGCGCGCCTAGCCCCCAAGCGCACCCTCCACCCTCATGGGCCCCCTGTTTCTCCACCGATGTACTCCTTCCTCCTATATATACCTACGTACCCCCAAACGATCAGATACGGAGCCAAAACCCTAATTCCACCGCCGTAACTTTCTGTATCCATGAGATCCCATCTTGGGGCCTGTTTTGGAACTCCGCCGGAGGGGGCATCCATCACGAAGGGCTTCTACATCAACACCATAGTCTCTCCGACGAAGTGTGAGTAGTTTACCTCAGACCTTCGCGTCCATAGTTATTAGCTAGATGGCTTCTTCTCTCTTTTTGGATCTCAATACAATGTTCTCCCCCTCTCTTGTGGAGATCTATTCGATGTAATCTTATTTTTGCGGTGTGTTTGTTGAGACTGATGAATTGTGGGTTTATGATCAAGATTATCTATGAACAATATTTGAATCTTTGCAAATCTCTTCAAATTATCAGTTTGGTTTGGCCTACTATATTTATCTTTCTTGCAATGGGAGAAGTGTTTATCTTTGGGTTCAATCTTGCGGTGTCCTTTACCAGTGATAGTAGGGGCAGCAAGGCACGTATTGTATTGTAACAAGATGGGGTTTTTATCATATTGCATGAATTTATCCCTCTACATCATGTCATCTTGCTTAAGGCGTTACTCTGTTTTCAGGAACCTAGTACTCTAGATGCATGCTGGACAGTGGTCGATGAGTGTAGTAATAGTAGTAGATGCAGGCAGGAGTCGGTCTACTTGTCTTGGACGTGATGCCGATGTAGATGATCATACCTAGATATTTTCATAACTATGCTCAATTCTGTCAATTGCTCAACAGTAATTCGTTCACCCACCGTAAAATACTTATGCTCTTGAGAGAAGCCACTAGTGAAACCAATGGCCCTCGGGTCTATATTCATCATATTAATCTTCAAATACTTAGTTATTTCCTTTGATTTTTTACTTTGCTTTTATTTTACTTTGCATCTTTGTCACAAAAATATCAAAAATATTATCCTATCCTATCTATCAGATCTCACTCTTATAAGTGACCGTGAAGGGATTGACAATTAAGAAACCTATGGAAAGAATTAATGATGTTCTTATTGTTGCAAATAGGAATTATGTGCCCATAGATTTTATTGTTCTTGACATAGATTGCAATCCTTCATGTCCTATTATTCTTGGTAGACCTTTCCTTAGAACGATTGCTGCAATTATTGATATGAAGGAAGGAAATATTAGATTCCAATTTCCGTTAAGGAAAGGCATGGAAAACTTTCCTAGAAAGAAAATTAAATTACCTTATGAATCTATTATGAGATCCACTTATGTATTGCCTACCAAAGATGGCAACACCTAGATCTAGCCTTGCTTTTTATGCCTAGCTAGGGGCGTTAAACGATAGCGCTTGTTGGGAGGCAACCCAATTTTATTTTTATTCCTTGCTTTTTGCTCCTATTTAGTAATAAATAATTTATCTAGCCTCTGTTTTGGTTGTGTTTTGTGTGTTTAATTAGTGTTTATGCCAAGTAGAACAGTTGGGAAGACTCGGGGAAAGTCTTGTTAATCTTGCTGCAAAAAACAGAAACTTTAGCGCTCACGAGAACTACTGCCATTATTATTTCAAAAGTGCTGTTGTAACTCCCCGAGACCGATGTGCCAGGTGTCCTCCAGTTATTCGCTGTTGTTGTCTTCTCATTGCTTGCCTGTCATGCATTGCATATCATGTCATCATGTGCATTTCATTTGCATACATGTTCGTCTCATGCATCCGAGCATTTTTCCCGTTGTCCGTTTGCAATCCGGCACTCCTATCTCCTCCGGTGGTCATTTCTACCCTCTTTTCGTGTGTGGGCATTAAACTTTTCCGGATTGGACCGAGACTTGCCAAGCGGCCTTGGTTTACTACCGTAGACCGCCTGTCAAGTTTCGTGCCATTTGGGCTTCGTTTGATACTCCAACGGTTAACCGAGGGACCACAAAGGCCTCGTGTGTGTTGCAGCCCAACACCTCTCCATAGTGGCCCAAAACCCACATAAACCTCCTCCATCATCTCGGTCGTTCGATCACAATCGTGTGGCCGAAAACCGCACCTCATTTGGACTCTCCTAGCTCCCTCTACCTATAAATATGTGCTCCCCTCCCAAATTTCACGGATGAACCCTAGCCTTCTTCCACCTCCAGCCGCCGGACGTGTCCATCCCGGACCAGACGTGTCCGCACCGCCGTCCGCCGACGAATCCGGCTGCGCCACGTCATCCCTCCACCCTCTCTCCCCTCCCGCACTGCGCCCGACCCGCCGGGGCCCGTGGCCGCCCCCCCTCCCCCGCGGCCCAAGTCGCCCGCGCCCCCGTGCCTGGAACGCCCGCCGCCGCCGCCTGGATCCAGGGCCGCGCCGCCCGCCGGCTCTCCGCCGTCGCCAACGAGGTTCGTCGGTGCCTCGCGTCCTCGCCGCTGGGTCCGACGCCGCCGTGTTTGCTCGCCGCCTCCCTTTGAGTGCGTTGCTACCGGCCGGGTCGCGGCCCTCGCCGGTCCCGCGCGCCGCGCCTCCTGCCTCGCCGCCTCCGGCGACCGGAGCTCGCCGGAGTCGCCGCTCGCCTCGCCGGAGTTCTTTTCCCCACCGGAGCCGGACGGGTGGGATGAGATCCACCCGTCCCATGAACGAAACGGTCCCTCCCGATCCGGATCTCGCCATCCCGCTTCGTCCGGTCCCGTTGACTTTCTCCGGAGGTATAATTTTCTCTAAGTCCCCGAAATTCCCAGATTCATATGCCCATGTTCATCGTGCCGTAACTTTGCATCCGTAAGTCTGTTTTGCGCGTGTAGCATATCAAAATGTTCGCCTCAGAGAGCACATCATTTCATCTCACTGCATCATTTTCATTTGAGCTCATCTTGATGCCTGAAATGCTGTTGGAAGAGAGCTATTTGAGTTATTTGTCAGATCTGCTGCACCAAGTAGCTATTTTTCATTTTTGCCATGATTATTGTCTGCATGATATGCCCATGAGCTCTACATATGTTTTGTTACATGCTTTGCCATCTTTCCAGAGGTGCCATCCATGTATTTTTGTGATATGTGTGGTGACTAGCAGAAGCTTGCAAAGTGGTGCATTCGTTAATGCTGATTTCAGGGACTTAGCATTTCCACTAAGTCCTTGATCTGTTTATCTCAATATGCCATTTGCCATATCTCATAGTCATAGAATGCAGCAATTGCTAACATGATTCGGACGGACTTTAGCTTCGCTACCGGTGAGAAAGTCTCATCGTAGTCAACCCCTTGAACTCGTCGATAACCCTTAGCGACAAGCCGAGCTTTATAGATGGTCACATTACCATCCGCGTCTGTCTTCTTCTTAAAGATCCATTTATTTTCTATGGCTCGCCGCTCAACGGGCAAGTCAGTCAAAGTCCATACTTCGTTTTCATACATGGATCCTATCTCGGATTTCATGGCTTCCAGCCATTTGTCGGAATCCGGGCCCGCCATCGCTTCTTCATAGTTCGAAGGTTCACCGTTGTCTAACAACATGATTTCCAAGACAGGGTTGCCGTACCACTCTGGTGCGGAACGTGTCCTTGTGGACCTACGAATTTCAGTAGGAGCTTGATCAGAAGTATCTTGATCATCATCATTAACTTCCTCTCTAGTCGGTGCAGGCACCTCAGGAACATTTTCTTGAGTTGCGCCTTTTTCCGGTTCAAGAGGTAATACTTCATCAAGTTCTACTTTAATCCCACTTACTTCTTTCGAGAGAAACTCCTTCTCTAGAAAGGATCCATTCTTGGCAACAAAGATCTTGCCTTGGGATCTGAGGTAGAAGGTATACCCAATAGTTTCTTTAGGGTATCCTATGAAGACGCATTTTTCCGACTTGGGTTCGAGCTTTTCAGGTTGAAGTTTCTTGACATAAGCATCGCATCCCCAAAATTTTAGAAACGATAGCTTAGGTTTCTTCCCAAACCATAATTCATACGGTGTCGTCTCAACGGATTTCGACGGAGCCCTATTTAAAGTGAATGCGGCAGTCTCTAAAGCATAGCCCGAAAAAGATAGCGGTAAATCGGTAAGAGACATCATAGATCGCACCATATCTAATAGAGTGCGATTACGATGTTCGGACACACCATTACGCTGAGGTGTTCCAAGCGGCGTGAGTTGTGAAACTATTCCACATTTTCTTAAGTGTGTGCCAAATTCGTGACTCAAGTATTCTCCTCCATGATCTGATCGTAGGAACTTGATTTTCCTGTCACGTTCATTTTCAACCTCACTCTGAAATTCCTTGAACTTTTCAAAGGTCTCAGACTTGTGTTTCATTAAATAGATATACCCATATCTACTCAAGTCATCAGTGAGGGTGAGAACATAACGATAGCCACTGCGAGCCTCAACACTCATTGGACCGCACACATCAGTATGTATGATTTCCAATAAGTTGGTTGCTCGCTCCATTTTTCCTGAGAACGGAGTCTTGGTCATTTTACCCATGAGGCATGGTTCGCACGTGTCAAATGATTTGTAATCAAGAGACTCTAAAAGTCCATCTGCATGGAGCTTCTTCATGCGTTTGACACCTATGTGACCAAGGCGGCAGTGCCACGAGTATGTGGGACTATCATTATCAACCTTACATCTTTTGGTACTCACACTATGAATATGTGTAGCATTACGCTCGAGATTCATTAAGAATAAACCATTCACCATCGGAGCATGACCATAAAACATATCTCTCATATAAATGGAACAACCATTATTCTCGGATTTAAATGAGTAGCCATCTCGTATTAAACGAGATCCCGATACAATGTTCATGCTCAAAGCTGGCACTAAATAACAATTATTGAGGTTTAAAACTAATCCCGTAGGTAAATGTAGAGGTAGCGTGCCGACGGCGATCACATCGACCTTGGAACCATTCCCGACGCGCATCGTCACCTCGTCCTTCGCCAGTCTCCGCTTATTCCGCAGCTCCTGCTTTGAGTTACAAATGTGAGCACATGCACCGGTATCAAATACCCAAGAGCTACTACGAGTACTGGTAAGGTACACATCAATTACATGTATATCACATATACCTTTTGTGATGCCGGCCTTCTTGTCCGCTAAGTATTTGGGGCAGTTCCGCTTCCAGTGACCACTTCCCTTGCAATAAAAACACTCAGTCTCGGGCTTGGCTCCATTCTTTGGCTTCTTCCCGGCAGCTTGCTTGCCGGGCGCGGCAACTCCCTTGCCGTCCTTCTTGAAGTTCTTCTTACCCTTGCCCTTTTTGAACTTAGTGGTTTTATTCACCATCAACACTTGATGTTCCTTTTTGACTTCTACCTCTGCTGATTTCAGCATAGCAAATACTTCAGGAATGGTCTTTTCCATCCCCTGCATATTGAAGTTCATCACAAAGCTCTTGTAGTTCGGTGGAAGCGACTGAAGGATTCTGTCAATGACCGCGTCATCCGGGAGATTAACTCCCAGCTGAGTCAAGCGGTTATGCAACCCAGACATAGTGAGTATGTGCTCGCTGACAGAACTGTTTTCCTCCATCTTACAGCTGAAGAACTTGTCGGCGACTTGATATCTCTCGACCCGGGCATGAGCTTGGAAAACCATTTTCAGCTATTCGAACATCTCATATGCTCCGTGTCTCTCAAAACGTTTTTGGAGCCCCGGCTCTAAGCTGTAAAGCATGCCGCACTGAACGAGGGAGTAGTCATCGGTACATGCCTGCCAAGCGTTCATAACGTCTTGTTCTGCAGGGAGAACAGGTGCGTCACCCAGCGGTGCTTGTAGGACATAATCTTTCTTGGCAGCTATGAGGATGATCCTGAGGTTCCGGACCCAGTCCGTGTAGTTGCTGCCATCGTCTTTTAGCTTGGTTTTCTCTAGGAACGCGTTGAAGTTGAGGACTACACTGGCCATTTGATCTACAAGACATATTGTAAATATTTTAGACTAAGCTCATGATAATTAAGTTCATCTAATCAAATTATTTAATGAACTCCCACTTAGATAGACATCCCTCCTGTCATCTAACATGATCCGAGTTAACTAGGCCGTGTCCGATCATCACGTGAGACGGACTACTCAACATCGGTGAACATCTTCATGTTGATCGTATCTTCTATACGACTCATTCTCGACCTTTCGGTCTTCTGTGTTCCGAGGCCATGTCTGTACATGCTAGGCTCGTCAAGTCAACCTAAGTGTTTGCATGTGTAAATCTGTCTTACACCCGTTGTATGTGAACGTTAGAATCTATCACACCCGATCATCACGTCGTGCTTCGAAACAACGAACTGTCGCAACGGTGCACAGTTAGGGGGAACACTTTCTTGAAATTATTATGAGGGATCATCTTATTTACTACCGTCGTTCTAAGTAAACAAGATGCAAAAACAAGATAAACATCACATGCAATCAAATAATAAAAGTGACATGATATGGCCAATATCACATAGCTCCTTTGATCTCCATCTTGGGGCTCCATGATCATCTTGTCACCGGCATGACACCATGATCTCCATCATCATGATCTCCATCATCGTGTCTCCATGAAGTTGCTCGCCAACTATTACTTCTACTACTATGGCTAACGCGTTTAGCAATAAAGTAAAGTAATTTACATGGCGTTTCTCGATGACACGCAGGTCATACAAAAAATAAAGACAACTCCTATGGCTCCTGCCGGTTGTCATACTCATCGACATGCAAGTCGTGATTCCTATTACAATAGCATGAACATCTCATACATCACATATATATCATTCATCATTCATCACAACTCCGACCATATCACATCACAAAACACTTGTTGCAAAAACAAGTTAGACGTCCTCTAATTGTTGTTGCAAGTTTTACGTGGCTGCAATAGGGTTCTAGCAAGAACGTTTTCTTACCTACGTGAAAGCCACAACGTGATTTGTCAACTTCTATTTACCCTTCATAAGGACCCTTTTCATCGAATCCGCTCCAACTAAAGTGGGAGAGACAGACACCCGCTAGCCACCTTATGCAACTAGTGCATGTTAGTCGGTGGAACCCTCTCACGTAAGCGTACGTGTAAGGTTGGTCTGGGCCGCTTCATCCCACAATACCGTTGAAGCAAGATAAGACTAGTAGCGGCAAGAAAGTTGACAACATCAACGCCCACAACAAATTGTGTTCTACTCGTGCAAAGAGAACTACGCATAGACCTAGCTCATGATGCCACTATTGGGGAACGTTGCAGAAAAACAAATTTTTTTCCTACGGTTTCACCAAGATCCATCTATGAGTTCATCTAGCAACGAGTGATCGGATGCATCTACATACCTTTGTAGATCGCGAGCGGAAGCGTTCAAAGAACGGGGATGAGGGAGTCGTACTCGACGTGATCCAAATCACCGGAGATCCTAGCGCCGAACGGACGGCACCTCCGCGTTCAACACACGTACGGTCAGCGTGACGTCTCCTTCTTCTTGATCCAGCAAGGGGGAAGGATAGGTTGAGGAAGATGGCTCCAGCAGCAGCACGACGGCGTGGTGGTGATGGAGCTGCAGTACTTCGGCAGGGCTTCGCCAAGCTCTATGGAGGAGGAGGAGGTGTTGGAGAGGGACCCCGTCAGGGAGTGCGGCGGCTATGGGCTGCCCTAGGTCGATTCGCTCACCCCTAGAGCCTCGTGGATCGCTGCCCTCCAACGCGAAGAACGAACAAATAACGAGAAAGAAAGATACAAGGGTAGGGGATAAAGATAGATGAACACAAAAGTGTAATAGATTGTTTTGTTCGATTGGTGTTGTTTCAATCGGCCGTCACCCCCAACATATATAAGAGGCGGCTGGACTTCCCGTACAAGAAAAGGATTTATCTAGGCTTTCCTTACAGCAAAATTACATCAATTCACATCCAAAACCCTAGTCAAATTCGGACTGGTTTTATCCGAACTTTCCAAAACTGTTCAGTTTAAACTGGCTGCACCTTATGGGTCTTTTTTGCGGTGGTAAACGATCTCGGATGAAAACAAGACCAAAAGCAATCTTGACCGTTTCGACGAGACGAACAACTTTCATGTTGAAGGTTTTTTGATCAGAGATCATCTTGAGGGTCAGACCGGTCTCGCAACACAGGCTATTTCCTCGCGCTACCCGTCAGACATGTGTCTGGTGGGGCGCGCCACATCTCGCCTCATGACAGGGCTGCACTCCGATTGCTCTAACTTTTGCATACGACCTCGGATTGGGATGATATTTATATCAAAATCGATCGTTTTGACGAGACGCACAAGTTCCATGTAGAACACTTTTCCATCCAAGATCATCTGAATAACCTTTTGAGTCCATCTTCAACTTCTCGTTCGATTGACTATCACAGCCTCCACCCCGGCAAGCTTTCCACGCCGGCAAGGTTTCTACCCGGCAAGCTTTCACACCGGCAAGGTTTCACCCCGGCAAGGTTTCTACCCCGGCAAGGATTCCTCCCCGGCAAGGTTTCGCCCCCGGCAAGATTTCACACCGGCAAACTTCCACACATGAACGAGCTTTCTGCGCCAGCAAGCTTTCCACGCCGGCAAGCCTTCACACACCGGCAAGGTTTTACCCCGGCAAAGTTTTCTCCCCGGCATGCTGCTTTATGATCGTGCCACTTTTGAGCGTCAACACATATTACTTGTCTTTAATTTTTTTTGGAAAAACATACTTGTGTTAGCAAGCCTGTGTTTAGGTGTTATGCAATAAAGTTCATAAAATTGGTTTGAAAAATCATATTTGTGCTAACAAGTCTGTGTTTAGGCGTTAGGCAATAAAAGTAAAGAAATTCTAATCGTGAGGGTGCCAAGATACGACCTCGAACATGTAGTTTACCTTTTTTGAATTGTGAAAAATGCAAATGGAGTTTGAAAAACATGAATTTTGGAATGGTGCCCTCATATGACACCCAGAGGATGTTGTAAAATTTTGAGAAGATTTTGTGTAAGTTGTGAAATACGCACATGGGTGTGAGGTACGTTGGCCTGGGCAGTCCTGGAGCTGTAATCCCCCCTTGAAGTGTCTGGCAATGGCGGCGACGCTGCCCTGTTGCTCCAAGTCTCGGCGCCTCGCCATCTTTGGCCGGAGGCAAGGTTGCCTGAGGCCTAATGTCGTTTTTTGTCTGTAGTTGAGGGCACCTCCTCACCTAGTTGTAGTCACTTGGTGAGGATGCCCGTGTCTGTGTGTGTCTCTCCTTTCTGGAGGTTGTACCCCCGATATCTTCCTGTTCAATATATGCAATGAAACACAAACTCTTTTGCGTTTTCGTGAAAAAAAAACGACTCCGGGCATGGCGTTTACCCTTTTTTAAATTTGGAAAAATGCATATGGAGTCTGAAAAACATGAAATTTGGCATAGTACCCTCACATCAGATTCAGATCATGTGGGAAAACTTTCAAAAGGTTTTGAAAAATTTATGGCATACGCTGCTTCGAAACCAGACCATCTCGAAGAAAGAATCTAGGTTTCGAGAAGCAATGGGCCAGGTTTGAAGGCGAAGCAGCCATACTTCATATGTTGGCATTGAAATTTTTATACACTCAACACACACCATTTTCTGCTAGGTTACAAATAAGAGTTTGAATTATCCATAACATACCATTCATCTTTTGCAAATTACTTAACAAGGAGCAATCTATTTGTTATGTGAAGATTTTTTTTGCATGACACCAGTCTGTTTAAATTCAAATTGTTAATGGGAACATAAAATTAACCTTTATTTAAAATTTGAAACTTTTATGTACTTATAAGAAATATTCATACATTTTAAAACATATAATTATACAGCAAAATAAAATTATGTATTGGAAAAAAATATTAGTCTATTACAAAATTCATTCAGAGATGCCGAAAATAAAGTTCCAAATCTAAATAAAAAGTAGGCCCGCATGCGTTTTTAGTTTACTGTCCACCTCGTGTGCAACTACACTTGCATGCCCTTTCGGTCAAAAGATAGTTCGGTTTCTAAGATTCCCAAGATGTGCATACCTTAGAGAGCAATATATAGTCCACATTTTCCGAAGTTAGTGTTGAAGTTGGCAAGTCCCGTAGCATGCACGTATGGTAAACGTTGTGTGACAAATTTGAAGCATGGGGTGTTCTTTGATTGCTTTCCTTATGAGTGGCGGTCGGGGATGAGCGATGGTCTTTTCCTTCCAATCTATCCCCTAGGAGCATGCGCGTAGTGCTTGATTTTGTTGACTTGTAGATTTTTGCAATAAGTATGTGAGTTCTTCATGACTAATGTTGAGTCCATGGATTATACACACTCTCACCCTTCCATCATTGATAGCCTCTTCGGTATCGTGTATTGCCCTTTCTCACCTTAAGAGTTGCTGCAAACTTCTCCGGTGCATCACTAGTAGAAAAAGGGGCTTTCGTTCGGGCCTGGCCAGCCCATTAGTCCCGGTTCTGCCACGAACCGGGACCAATGGATGCATTCGTCCCGGTTCATGAGCATAGGGGTCGGCCGGGGCCTCGTGGGCATTGGTCCTGGTTCGTCTAGGCCCATTTGTCCCGGTTCTTGCCACGAACCGGGTCCAATGGGCCTCGCTCCTGGCCCACAAACATTGGTCCCAGTTCTTGGCTCGAACCGGGACATAAGGCTTGGCTTTAGTCCCGGTTCCAGCCACGAACCGGGATAAATGAGTTGCCTATATATACTCCATCGCTGGCGAGCAGAGCACTCCACAGTGCTCTGTTTTTTGTTGGCCGGCGAGGAAGGGCATTTGGGTGCTCTAGCTCACATCTTATGTATGTGAGGTGTTCGAAGAAATGCCCGAGCCACACTAGCTAAGCTTTCTCCTCTTGAAGCTCGACCTCTGAGCTCCATTTTTTTCCGAGATTTGTCTAGGTTTAGCGGTCCGTCACGCCCCGTCCTCGTCTTCACCGCCGTCGATCGCCCGCGCCGATCTCGTCGCCGGCACCACCGTGGTGAGCCTCTTGTTCTTCTCTTCTTTATGAAAGAAAAAAAATCTTACTTTAGATAGATACTTGTCTAATTTTCTTACTTTTGACACACATAATTATATATAATGCACGCAGATGAACCGGCAATGGATGTACGGTGACAGACACACCTCCGAGTACATTAAGGGCGTGCGTAAATTTCTTGAAGTGGCTGAGGCAAACAAGCAGAATGGTTTTGTGTGTTGTCCATGCCCTGATTGTGGGAATACGAGGTCTTACTCTGACAAGAAAATCCTTCACACCCACCTGCTTTATAAGGGTTTCATGCCACACTATAATGTTTGGACGAAGCACGGAGAAACAGGGGTTATGATGGAAGACATCGAAGAAGAAGAGGATGATGACAACTATGTGCCCCCTGAATACAGTGTTGCTGCAACGGGGGAAGCTGAAGATCAAGAGGAACCAGACGATGTGCCCGATGATGATCTCCGCCTGGTCATTGTTGATGCAAGGGAAAAGTGCGAAAGTGAAAAGGAGAAGCTGAAGTTCGATCGCATGTTACAGGATCACAAAAAGGGTTGTACCCCAATTGCGAAGATGGCAACACAAAGCTCGGTACCGTACTGGAATTGTTGCAGTGGAAGACAGAGAATGCTGTGCCTGACAAAGGATTTGAGAAGTTACTAAAAATATTGAAGAACAAGCTTCCAAAGGATAATGAATTGCCCGACAGTACGTACGCAGCAAAGAAGGTCATATGCCCTCTAGGATTGGAGGTGGAGAAGATACATGCATGCCCTAATGACTGCATCCTCTACCGCGGTGCGTACAAGGATTTGAACGCATGCCTGTTATGCGGTGCATTGCGGTATAAGATCAGACGAGATGACCCTAGTGATGTTGAGGGCGAGCCTTGCAGGAAGAGGGTTCCTGCGAAGGTGATGTGGTATGCTCCTATAATACCACGGTTAAACGACTGTTCAGAAACGAAGAGCATGCTAAGTTGATGCGATGGCACAGTGAGGACCGTAAGAAAGACGGGAAGTTGAGAGCACCCGCTGACGGGTCACAGTGGAGAAAAATCGAGAGAAAGTACTGGGCTCAGTTTGCAAGTGACCCAAGGAACGTATGGTTTGCTTTAAGCGCGGATGGCATTAATCCTTTCGGGGAGCAGAGCAGCAATCACAGCACCTGTCACGTGACTCTATGTATGTATAACCTTCCTCCTTGGATGTGCATGAAGCAGAAGTTCATTATGATGCCAATTCTCATCCAAGGCCCTAAGCAACCCGACAACGACATTAATGTGTACCTAAGGCCATTAGTTGAAGAACTTTTACAGCTGTGGAATGGAAACGGTGTACATGCGTGGGATGAGCACAAACAGCATGAGTTTGACCTGCATGCGTTGCTGTTTGTAACCATCAATGATTGGCCCGCTCTCAGTAACCTTTCAGGACAGACAAACAAGGGATGTCACACATGCACGCACTGTTTAGCTGGCACCGAAAGTATATACCTGGACAGATGCAGGAAGAATGTGTACCTGGGCCATCGTCGATTTCTCCTGACCAACCATCAAGGTCGAAAGAAAGGCAAGCATTTCCAAAGCGAGGCAGATCACCGGAAGAAGCCCGCCATCCATACTAGTGATCACATACTTGATATGGTCTCTGATTTACACGTAATATTTGGAAAGGGTCCCGGCGTACTAGCTGTTCCGAATGATGCTGAGGGACGCGCACCCATGTGGAAGAAGAAATCTATATTTTGGGACCTACCCTACTGGAAAGAGCTAGAGGTACGCTCTTCAATCGACGTGATGTAGTGACGAAGAACCTTTGCGTGAACCTGTTAGGCTTCTTGGGCATGTATTGAAAGACAAAAGATACACCTGAGGCATGGGAGGACCTGCAACATTTGTACGAAAAAGACGGCATGACTCTAAAGCAGTATGAAGGTCCTGCCAGCTACGCTCTTACCAAAGAATAGAAGGAAATCTTTTTTGAATGCCTGCTCAGTATGAAGGTCCCGACTGGCTTCTCGTCGAATATAAAAGGGAGCAATAAATATTCGAGAGAAAAATTTCCAGAACCTAAAGTCTCATGGCTGCCACGTGATTATGACGCAACTACTTCCGGTTGCATTGAGGGGGCTTCTACCAGAAAACGTCGGATTAGCCATTGTGAAGCTATGTGCATTCCTTAATGCAATCTCTCAAAAGGTGATCGATCCAGAAATCATACCAAGGCTAAGGAGTGATGTGGCGCAATGTCTTGTCAGTTTCGAGCTGGTGTTCCCACCATCCTTCTTCAATATCATGCCACACGTCCTAGTTCATCTAGTCGTCGAGATTGTCATTCTGGGCCCCGTATTTCTGCACAACATGTTCCCCTTTGAGAGGTTCATGGGAGTCCTAAAGAAATATGTCCGTAACTGTGCTAAGCCAGAAGGAAGCATCTCCATGGGCCATCAAACATAGGATGTCACTGGGTTTTGTGTTGACTTCATTCCTGGCCTTAAGAAGATAGGTCTCCATAAATCGCGGTATGATGGGAGACTGACTGGAAAAGGCACGCTAGGAGCGGACTCTGTAATATGCAGGGACGGGCATTCTTCGTCTCAAGCACACTACACAGTTCTACAGAACTCTACCTTGGTGACCCCGTATGTCGATGAACACAAGAACATTCTGCGCTCCAAACACCCGGAGTAGTGTGACGACTGGATTACATGTGAACACATCAGGACTTTCAATAGTTGGTTGGAAACACGTCTCAGAGGTGACAACACTGTTTGTGATGAGCTGTACTCGTTGTCGAGGGGACCATCTTCGACTGTATTGACTTACAAAGGATACGAGATAAATGGGAATACATTTTACACGATCGCCCAAGATCAAAAGAGCACCAACCAAAACAGCGGTGTCCGATTTGATGCAGCAACCGAGAGGGGAAAGGACACATATTATGGTTACATAGTGGACATATGGGAACTTGACTACGGACATGATTTTAAGGTCCTTTTGTTTAAGTGCAAATGGGTCAATCAGTCAGGAGGCGGGGTACAGGTAGACCCACAGTACAGAATGACAACAGTGGATCTGAACAATCTTGGGTACACTCACGAACCGTTCGTCCTAGCCAATGATGTGGCACAGATTATCTATGTGAAGGACATGTCTACCAAACCGAGAAAAAGAAAAGATAAGGAAGCGAATACATCATACGATGAGCCAAAGCGCCACATAGTTCTTTTAGGAAAAAGGGACATCGTGGGAGTGGAGGACACGACAGACATGTCCGAAGATTATGAAAAGTTTCATGAAATTCCTCCCTTCAAAGTCAAGGCTGACCCAAGCATCCTGATAAACGATGAAGATTATCCATGGTTATGGTGTATTAAGAAAAGGACACAACCGAAGAAAAAGTAAAGACTTTCTCTCCACAACTATTATGATGATACCATGCCAACTTTCAACCTTTTCCTAGTTCATTTGAAATGCCTGTTGTAACAGACGAGTTCCCGTATGAAACCCTGATATCTCGAAACAGATTGTCCGTTTTGTTGAAATGCTTTGAATGTTTTGTTGAAATGCTTTGAATGTTGCATTTTATAAACCTCTAGTATTATGGCTTTGAATGGTGCATTTTGAACACACAAAATGTCAGGAGTTCACAGAATTTTCATAAAGAACTTTTTTGTTACAAACTTTAATAGCAAAAAGAATTATCATAAAATAAAGTAAATAAGTAATTAGAAACAAAATAATATAAACTATAATAAAATATATAAGTAGAAACAAAATAAAATAAACTTTAATAACATAAATAAAATTTATGAAACTAAAATTATCAAAGTATTTTCTGTTCAAAACATTATGAGCAACCTCTAGTATTATTGAAACTAAAATTACATATAAAATTGATGCAACGACCATCACCGACGGTCGCAAATGTCAGAGAGGAATCTGTGAGGGAGAGTTCCACCATGTACATATGAGAGCACGAACAATCCCGACTGTTGTCGTGGGGGTCGTTTCTCCTTCTTCTCTGGGTGCTAGACCTTTGTTATGCACTAGGGGAAGAAGGAGTAACGACCATCACCGACGGTCGCAAATGTCAGAGAGGAATCAGTGAGGGAGAGTTCCACCATATATAATATATATATATAGGTAAAACTGTATCTACCATAGCTTGCCACAGAACTAGTTAAGTGTCCCTAAACTTTTAACGGTTCAAAAGTTATCAAAAAATATGAAATAAATATGGGAGCATCTCTCTAATGTAATAAGATGATCCAACGGAGGGATTGTCAAAATATGCATCTGTGTGTCCTCGGCAAAAATAATAAGCATTTCAGCTCACTACGACATAAATATATACTGAACTATTTGTTTTTTTTGTCCAGGACACATACAGTCGTATTTTTTTAATCCCTCTGTTGGATCATGTTATATTATAGGTGTGTTGGTTCAATATTTTTTTCAGAATTTTTGAAAACTTTTGCACCGTTGAAACCCTTAACTAGTTCTGTGGCAAGCATTTGTAGAAAATCATATATATATATATATATATATATATATATATATATATATATATATATATATATATATATATAAACACACGAAGAATCCCGACTGTTGTCGTGGGGGTCGCTTCTCCTTCGTTCCCGTGTGCTAACATTTTGGTGTAATGCACTTGGGGACGAAGTGAGGAGCGACCATCACCGAGAGTCGAATATATACACCACGTGAGCTGAGAGTTTTCAAGAAAAGACTCGACAGACCGATAGTCAACCCGTGATGAATAATAATGATCTAATTTAGTTTTTGTAGTACATATATTTAATTGTACAAGTTTAATCTTTGAATTATGAACGTAGGAAATGTCGTCATCAGACAACGAAAGTCTCCCGAGGGAGTGCAGCTGGTGCCACGACAATCGAGGTCTGTGCGACAGGCCTCACCTCGACGATGATCGGCGCTTCAGCATTAAGCTCGAGGAGACCTTCGATGTTGAAACGGTATGCAACGACGACAAGTGTTTTTTCGTAATTAAGCATGACTACAATTATTTCAACGTGTAATTTTGATCTTTTAAAATTCGAGTAGCTTATCCCATGCCATGCAAGACGCTATGTCTTGGAGAGGATGGGTTTTGAAGACCATGAAAGTTTCGAAACAAAGAAAATTCACCTAAGGACTCATCATGATGTGGATTTTGAAGTAAAGCTATACAATTCTGAGAGCGTAACCTATTTTGGTTACAAAAAATGGGAAGCACTTTGCAAGATGTATGGTTTTGATGAGGGTATGCTTGTCACCATGGATCTTGGTGATCCTGAAATCAAGCAAGACAATATGGACATTTGGGTCCTTGTTGATACGCCTCCAATTCTACCGCTATGTGAGTTTCCCAAACATAGTTAGTAGCTAATTTATATTGTTTATTTCAAAATAATTGACAGCTTATTTCCCTTGACAGCTTATTTTCATTCTTCAAAGAATGTGCGGGAGATGGTAGACAAAACCCACTACACCGATGGCTCCGAATTAACTTATCAAGAGAAAAATCATCTGGTCGGATTTTGTACTGATATTGAGAATTACAATATCTAAAATCAAACTCCTCAACATTATGGTCAATACATGCCACTAGTGCACGTGTTGAACTACGGTAACTACCATGGAGATGCCCTGGTAAGATTTTTTACTATCACGACATCCGTGCATCTTTTGCATACTTCTAAAACTAGTACATCATTGCTAACTATGAAGTTATTACTATGTTTTTCAATATAGAATCCCAGAGGATTGTGTGCCTCATTTGATGTATCAGAATGACAGCCTTCGTGTTTTGAACATATATCCAGGTCATCCTACGAATCTCAACTATCCATACCGAATTTCTCAAAGAAGTGGAGACATGCTAATCAAAAAATGGAAAAAATGTATGGACAGTCGTAAGGAGGTTCTTGGAAGCAAAAGGAAGCGAAGCGCATGAATTGGAGACAGGATGATCTCCATTCTCCATAATGGAGAGTCAGAGTCTATATTGTTTTATGCTATTTTACCTTAAAGAGGGTATTTAGGTCCTACCTAATACTGATGATCATGTGATAAGAACAATTAAGTAGGCTTGGTTCGATGACTATTAGGATGATGATCGTATGACTTGTTATTAATAACGAGTAGAAGTTATATGATGATGATTAGTAGGACTTGTTGTTATGATGATGCATGATGCGAGCATGAAGAGTTATTATATATCTGTGGGTGAAATGAACATGGATTGGATTGAATTGAAGGCAACATGCATGTGGTGCATGTCGAAAGTAGTACAATCCAAACTTGATCAAGTTAGGATTAGTATTACTTTCGACATGCACCACATGTTGCCTCACTTCAACCTAAGTCATGTTTAGGCATAGCAGTAGCAGCAGCACGGAGATAAGAGAGGACACATCTCTCTATTAGCTACCTATACCAACCTAAATTAACCCCCCAAACCCCTAAACCACCCCCTTTAAAAAAACCAGCCCCTGAAATGCTGACGCGTGGAAGCTTATTGGTCCCGGTTGGTGCTACCAACCGGGACCAAAGGCCCTTGTGCCTGGGCTTGCCGGAGCGGCCACGTGCAGGCCCATCTATCCCGGTTAGTATAAGAACCGGGAATAAAGGCCTAGGGCATTAGTAACGACAGTTTAGCCCCGGTTGCCCAACCGGGACAAATGGGCCTTATGAACCGGGACAAATGACCCTTTTTCTACTAGTGCATACAAACCCCGTGATATGATACGCTCTATCACACATAAGCCTCCTTATATCTTCATCAAAACAACCACTATACCTACCTATTATGGCATTTCCATAGCCATTCCGAGATATATTGCCATGCAACTTTCCACCGTTCCATTTATTATGACACATATCATCATTGTCATATTGCTTTGCATGATTATGTAGTTGACATCGTATTTGTTTCAAAGCCACCATGCTTAATTTTTCATACATGTCACTCTTGATTCATCGCAATCCCGGTACGCCGCCGGAGGCATTCACATAGAGTCATATTTTGTTCGAAGTATCGAGTTGTAATTCTTGAGTTGTAAGTAAATAAAAGTGTGATTATCATCATTAGAGCATTGTCCCATGTGAGGAAAGGATGATGGAGACCATGATTCCCCCACAAGTCAGGATGAGACTTCGGACGAAAAATAAATAAATAAAAGAGGGCAGGGCATAAAAAAGAAGGCCCAACAAAAAAGAGAGAAAAAGAGAGAAGGGACAATGTTACTATCCTTTTCCACACTTGTGCTTCAAAGTAGCACCATGATCTTCATGATAGAGAGTCTCTTATTTTGTCACTTTCATATCTAGTGGGAATTTTTCATTATAGAACTTGGATTGTATATTCCAATTATGGGCTTCCTTAAATGCCCTAGGTCTTCGTGAGCAAACAAGTTGGATGCACACCACTTAGTTTCTTTGATGAGCTTTCATATATTTATAGCTCTAGTGCATCCGTTGCATGGCAATCCCTACTCCTTGCCCTTGCCTTGACATTAATCGATGGGCATCTCCATAGCCCATTGATTAGCCGCGTCAATGTGAGACTTTCTCCCTTTTTGTCTTCTCACACAACCTCAATCATCATATTTTATTCCACACATAGTGCTATTATTTTTGGGACTAAACTATTAACCCAAGGCCCAGTGCAAATTGCTGTTTTTTTTGCCTATTTCAGTGTTTCGCAGAAAAGGAATATCAAATGGAGTCCAAACGGAATGAAACCTTCGAGAGCGTGATTTTTGGAACAAACGTGACCCAAAGGACTTAGAGTGGACATCAAGAAACGAACGAGGTGTCCACGAGGCCCCTCGTGGCTCAACTGACCTACTTCTTCCTCCTATATATACTCATATACCCTGATAACATCCAGGAGCACCACGAAACCTTATTTTCACCATCGCAACCTTCTGTACCCAAGAGATCCCATCTTGGGGCCTTTTCGGGAGCTCCGTCGGAGGGGGCAACGATCACGGAGGCCTCTACATCAACTCCATGGCCCCTCCGATGATGTGTGAGTAGTTTACTTTAGACCTTCGGGTCCATAGTTATTAGCTAGATGGCTTCTTCTCTCTCTTTGAATCTCAATACAAAGTTCTCCTCGATCTTCTTGGAGATCTATTCGATGTAACACTTTTTGCGGTGTGTTTGTCGAGATCCGATGAATTGTGGGTTTATGATCAAGTCTATCTATGAACAATATTTGATTCTTCTCTGAAATATTTATGTATGATTGGTTATCTTTGCAAGTCTCTTCGAATTATTAGTTTGCTTTGGCCTACTAGATTGATCTTTCTTGCAATGGGAGAAGTGCTTAGCTTTGGGTTCAATCTTGCGGTGCTCGATCCCAGTGACAGAAAGGGAAACAACACGTATTGTATTGTTGCCATCGAGGATAACAAGATGGGCTTTATATCATATTGCTTGAGTTTATCCCTCTACATCATGTCATCTTATCTAATGCGTTACTCTGTTCCTATGAACTTAATACTCTAGATGCATGCTGGATAGCGGTCGATGTGTGGAGTAATAGTAGTAGATGCAGGCAGGAGTCAGTCTACTTGTCACGGACGTGATGCCTATATACATGATCATGCCTAGATATCTATCTATCTATCTATACCTATACTAATTTTAGACTTTCAAGAAATTCCCATGTTAATTATATTTTACGAGCCGTTCATCCTGGTGGGACCGAATTATTACGGTGTGGATTCACTCATGAAATCCTTAACAAGAAAAGCTTGGCTTTTTCGATTGTAAAAAAAATGAGTCTCTTAAGAAGTCCTCATGATTTATCCCACGCAAAATAAAAAAAAGCACCAACAGATCAATCTCAGAAGTTCCCACGTTAATTATCCCATGCAACAAAAAAAACACCAACAGATCAATATTAGAAATTCTCACGTTAAAAAAATAGCTAGAAAATCGGAGCCAACACATCAGATCTGAACAGCCACGCTCCACCTCTCTCCCAATATATCAGGACTCTATTTCCTCTCGATCAGCCAAACAAAACAAATCGCCCCCAATTCATGCTTCCTCTTCTCCGCCTCACCATCAAACCCTTCCCCAGCCGCCACACCACCCCCTTCTCTCGCGAGCTCTATCCTCGATCTACGGTTGGAAAATCTTGGCTGTTAGACATCTAGGCCGCTCTACAAATCCTCAGGCGGATCCTGCACGTCGGCGCCTCTATCCTCCACCGAACATCTGAACAGGCTTTGTGGGTACATATTGTGTAAAGCAATTTAGCTCTGCCATGTTGGCTGGTCGTGAAATATATGGTTGTTCATGTGCATCTGTGCAGGCATGGAGAGGTATGTATTGTAGTAAAAAAATATCTCAGATTGTGGTCTAAGAACGCTTGGCGAGTAGATATGTTGATAAGCTACTAACTGCCTCATGATGTTAATTGCTGATGATGAGAGACTAATCATCCATATGTCAGGACATTTGATCTTCTGTCCGGTGGAAGACACGTCAGTACTTGCCGGAATATATATGTACGTGTCTGGCTACATGCCTGCATCCCGTTCCATCTGCAGAAAAATTAAGGTAATTGAATCAACTAGATCTTCTATATGTGTAATACAATGGAATTGGTTATCTCCATTAATTTCTTACTTAAGCACACGTATGGCAACTCATATTTGACGCTGGGAGCCTAGCGCAGAATTGCATCGGCGATACCGACGCCCATCATCAATCAAATAGACAAGGACGTGTTCTACCCATGTTGCAGTGCCCTAATGGCAGACCTTTGCATATACTTTATATGTCGCTGAATAGCAGAATGACTCCACGAGAAAATCTTCGCCATGGTTGGAGAGAAGAGCATGTTATGGTATCCAGTTTCAAGGTTAGTAGACCAATTGCCATACTTTGGTTTTGCGTTCTATCTGCACATGAACAACCAACTGTAGCAGCCTATGATGGAGTCCCAGGAAAAATACCAATAACAAATGCAGGTCTAGGATATGTTGTTGTCTGATTTTAGGAGAAAAACTACTTTGAAAATTGAGACCGCTCAAGATGGTACCAGATGTTTAACTTTTCATGTTTGTTATTCTCTTTTTTCTGAGTTCTAATTAGTGTAATTCAGTTCTATCATTTTCTACAAAAATAGTATATAAACTATACAATGCAATTTATAGCCTAAGAAAGCTATAGCATCGGGGTCCTAGCGGTTTGGACGTCAGGGGCATGGAGACAAACTGGCAATGTTCAAGGCGCCGCTGCCGGACGTGTTGTTCCGCAAGTCATGCATGGTTCCGTCCAGTACAATAGACCCAGAAAATCAGGAGCTTCATACATACATGGATTTTCAGGTATGCAATCATCTGTGATACACAAATGATATTCATAAATGTAGCAATTTCGGCTGCGCAGTACCAGCATAGCAGCACACGTATATATTATGCATGAACCGAAGTATGTGGTGGTTGATCCATGGAGGGTAGACTACAGCAGGCACATTTGAAAAATAATACAATTTACAACTTACATTACCACAATCTTTCCTTTAAATTAAAATTCTCTGTTCCCTACCATGGTATAGTAACCCGCCATATGTTGTCTCGATCTCAATATCTCATGCCTTGATGCTTTATCTGTATGAGTTACCAGATCACGTATTCTGTTGTGTTGTGGTGATTGCTACGCGTTCGGTCAGGCGTAGACGTAGCCCCATCGCCTGCAGCACAGGATGTGTTGTATCCTAGAAGCAGTTTCAATCACGGACAATGGGATGCATGCATGTGTACATCGATGAAACGTGATCAGCAGGGTAAGACATCCGACACCCAGAGGTTTGTATTGATTAATTGGTGCAATCGTATCTTTCTATTAATGCATATATATTTCACTAAGACATTTATCTCTTTCACAACATGGAATGGGAATCCATGTAAAATCCACGTGGTGACGATGATACTGAATAAAATCATGAAGGAGATGGATTTGTGGCAGGGTATATGCATGATATAAAAATCAACCATAGATGAAGAATCTGAATGTGAAAAGTAGTATTTGCACATGATATGTTCTCCTTCAGAACTTGGTCCAATTATGTGGTATTTAATCTATATCAGGTTATTTTTCTCTTCTGATGTTGAAAGTTTGAACTTACCCGTGTTCTTATGAAGTTTTTTCGTATGTTACTAACCTATATACTCAATTTTCCACCATGATCATCACCTATGTTCTTTGACATTCACATACATGGAGACAGAGTTGTACAAAAAGACGCTCAAGTTTTGTTTTCTATTTATTCTCAGTTTTTCCTATGACTATCGCAAGAGTACATGACACAATGATATGTGTTGTTATAAAAGGCACAAGATAGACAAGTTTAGGCCACAGATTCAAGAATCTTGCCAGACATGATTGCAAATACATAGATTCTATTGGCAACCAGTTTCAGTCTGGTCAATAGTGAAATCATACTAAATCTTTTAGTCAGGACGAAAGTTTTAGGTAGGCATCATGGATCTTCGAATGGTGAAAATCTGTACATTCTAAATGTCAACCTGATTTACAACATCCATAATATATCAAGAAAGCTTCAATCACAAGACATCATTGTATTAGCTACTTATGTAGGACAGATCAATGAAACACAGGCAAGACATTAAGTTCTGAACTATGTGTCTGGAGAAGATTAGACTAAACAAATTTGTCAAGAATTTATCAACATGAACATTAATTTTCAATGGTAGGTAAAACTACTACGTAAATCTGTCTATGAACATGTCATTTTAATTTTCTATTAATGAGTGATTTGGATATCCCTAGAACGGTGGAAATCCAAATAGATTTTATGACTTCCTTACTGTTACAATCACCTTTCTTATTATGCTCAATATATAAGTATTTTTGTACATACAAATCAGAGAGAAGAGATGTGCACCACAACTTCCATTGTGTTTACTGAAAAACTATTAGCATCTACAATTCCATATAAATATATAGAATCCTCACAGAATAATTTTTACAACATAAAATACATATTGTTCTCTATAAAATTTTGATTTAGGAAACAATCTAATATTCAAATTTAATTGATACGGGGCAGTACTGACTTGAAAGTACAACTAGGCCATCTGATGAAATGGAGCTGATTAAGATATTAAACTCCAATTAGCACTCACTTTTGTAGGTTAGCCCGTGCGAATGCACGGGTTGATGACTAGTTCTCATAATTATTCAATTTTCTATCAATTGCTAGACAGTAATTTGTTCACCCACCGTAATACTTATGCTATCTTGAGAGAAGCCACTAGTGAAACCTATGGTCCCCGGGTCTATTTTCCTTCATATAAGTTTCCAATCTATTTTATTTTGTAATCTTTACTTTCAATCTATATCATAAAAATACCAAAAATATTATTATTATTATTATCTCTATCAGATCTCACTCTCGTAAGTGACGGTGAAGGGTTTGACAACCCCTTTATCGCGTTGGTTGCGAGGTTCTTATTTGTTTGTGTAGGTACAAGGGACTTGCGTGTGGCCTCCTACTAGATTGATACCTTGGTTCTCAAAAACGGAGGGAAATACTTCCGCTACTTTGCTGCATCACCCTTTCCTCTTCAAGGGAAAACCAATGCAGTGCTCAAGAGGTTGCAATAGGCATCCAAGAGGGATATAACGAAAAAACTTTCATATAAAGTGCATTGACTACTATGAGAAGTTTGATTCCTTATGATTGTTTTGAGATATAAGGATGGTGATATTGGAGTCATGCTAGTAAGTAGTTGTGAATTTGAGGAATACTTGTGTTAAGGTTTCTGAGTCCCGTAGCATGAACGTATGGTGACCGTTATGTAACAAAGTCGGAGCATGATTTATTTATTGATTGTCTTCCTTATGAGCGGTGGTCGGGGACGAGCGATGGTATGTTCCTACCAATCTATCCCCCTAGGAGCGTGCGCGTAGTACTTCGTTTCGATAACTAATATATTTTTGCTCTAAGTATGTGAGTTCTTTATGACTAATGTTGAGTCCATGGATTATACGCACTCTCACCCTTCCACCATTGCTAGCCTCTCTAGTGCCGCGCAACTTTCGCCGGTACAATAAACCAACCATATAACTTTCTCAAAACAGCCAAGATACCTACCTATTATGGCATTTCCATAGTCATTCCGTGATATATTGCCATGCAACTTTCCACCATTCCATTTATTATGACACGCATCATCATTGTCATATTACTTTGCATTATCATGTAGTTGACATCATAATTGTGGCAAAGCCACCGTTCATCATTTTTTATGCATGTAACTCTTGATTCATTGCACATCCCGATACACCGCCAGAGACATTCACATAGTCATATTTTGTTCTAGCTAGTATCAAGTTGTAATTTTTGAGTTGTAAGTAAATAAAAGTGTGATAATCTTCATTATTAGAGCATTGTCCCATGTGAGGAAATAAAAAAATAAAAAAGAGAGAAAATGCCAAAAAAAGAGAAGGCCCAAAAAATGAGAGAGAAGAGAGAAGGGACAATGTTACTATCCTTTTACCACACTTGTGCTTCAAAGTGGCACCATGATCTTCATGATAGAGAGTTATATATGATATCACTTTCATATACTAGTGGGAATATTCATTATAGAACTTGGCTTGTATATTCCAACGATGGGCTTCTGCTACCTCTTGAGATTGCGTTGTTTTTTCCCTTGAAGAGGAAAGGGTGATGCAGCAAAGAAGCGTAAGTGTTTCCCTCAGTTTTGAGAACGAAGGTATCAATCCAGTAGGAGACAACGCAACAAGCCACCGAATACCTGCACATACAATTACCAACTTGCAACCAACACGACAAAGGGGTTGTCAATCCCTTCACGGTTATTCACAAAGTTAGATCTGATAGAGATGGATAAACGGTAATGTAATATTTTTGTATTTTTGGTTTATGGAACGGAAAGTAAAGATTGCAAAATAAGGGAATGGCGACAGAAATTGGCAAGTTGACGGGAAACTAATATGATGTAAAATAGACCGGGGGGCATAGGTTTCACTAGAGGCTTCTCTCAAGATAGAAATTATTACGGTGGGTGAACAAATTACTGCCGAGCAATTGATAGAAAAGCGCAAAGTTATGACGATATCTAAGGCAATGATCATTAATATAGACATCACGTCCCTGTCAAGTAAACCAAAGAGATTCTGCATCTACTACTATTACTCCACACATCGACCGCTATCCAGCATGCATCTAGAGTATTAAGTTCATAGAGACCGGAGTAACGCATTAAGCAAGATGACATGATGTAGAGGAATTAACTCAAGAAATATGATGAAAACCCCATCTTTTTATCCTCGATGGCAACAATACAATACGTGCCTTGCTGCCCCTATTGTCACTGGGAAACGACACCACAAGATTGAACCCAAAGCTAAGCACTTCTCCGATTGCAAGAAAAACCAATCTAGTTGGCCAAACCAAATCGATAGTTCGAAGAGACTTGCAAAGATATCAAATCATGCATATAAGAATTCAGAGGTGATTCAAATAATATTCATAGATAAACTGATCATAAATCCACAATTCACCAGATCTCGGCAAACACAACGCAAAAGAGTATTACATCAAATAGATCTCCAAGAACATCAAGGAGAACTTTGTATTGAGAATCAAAGAGAGAGAAGAAGCCATCTAGCTACTAGCTATGGACTCGTAGGTCTGAAGTAAACTACTCACGCTTCATCGGAGAGGCAATGGTGTTGATGTAGAAGCCCTCCGTGATCGAATCCCCCTTTGGTACGATGCCAGAAAAGGCCCCAAGATGGGATCTCACGGGTACAGAAGATTGCTGCAGTGGAAAAGTGGTTTTGTGGCTCCCCTCGATGTTTGTAGGGTATAAGAGTATATATAGGATGAAGATCTAGGTCAGGGGGTCTACGAGGGGCCCACAAGGTCGGGGCCACAAGGTTGGGGGGCGCGCCCTACCCCCCTGGGCGTGCCCTCCACCCTTGTGGCCGCCTCGAGGCTCTTCTGACTTGCACTCCAAGTCTCCTGGGTGTCTTTTGGTCCAAGAAAAATCATCGCGAAAGTTTTATTCCGTTTGGTATTCCTTTTCTACGAAGCTCTAAAACAAGGAAAAACAGAAACTGACACTAGGTTCTAGGTTAATAGGTTAGTCCAAAAAATCATATAAAATAGCATATTAATGCGTATAAAACATCCAAAACAGATAACATAATAGCATGGAACAATAAAAAATTATAGATACATTGGAGACGTATCAAGCATCCCCAAGCTTAATTCCTGCTCGTCCTCGAGTAGGTAAATGATAAAAACAATTTTTTTTGATGTGGAATGCTACCTAACATATTTATCCATGTTATCCTCTTTATACTGACATGAATGTTCAGTTCCGTAAGATACAAAACAAAGGTTTAATATTGATATAAAAACAATAATACTTCAAGCATACTAACAAAATAATTTTGTCTTCTCAAAATAACTTGGCCGAAGAAAGCTTATCCCTACAAAATCATATAGTCTGGCTATGCTCCATCTTCATCACACAAAATATTTAAATCATGCACAACCACGATGACAAGCCAAGCAATTGTTTCTTACTTTTTAAGTTCTCAAACTTTTTCAACTTTCACGCAGTACATGAGCGTGAGCCATGGACATAGCACTATAGGTGGAATAGACAGTGTTGTGGAGAGGACAAAACAAAGGAGATAGTCTCACATCAACTAGGCATATCAACGGGCTATGGAGATGCCCATTAAAAGATATCAATGTGAGTGAGTAGGGATTGCCATGCAGTGGATGCACTAGAGCTATAAGTTTATGAAAGCTCAAAACGAAACTAAGTGGGTGTGCATCCAACTCGCTTGCTCATGAAGATCTAGGGCAATTTGAGGAAGCCCATCATTGGAATATACAGGCCAAGTTCTATAATGAAAAATTCCCACTAGTATATGAAAGTGGTATCATAGGAGACTCTCTATCATGAAGATCATGGTACTAATTTGAAGCACAAGTGTGCAAAAAGGATAGTAACATTTTCCCTTCTCTCTTTTCCCTCATTTTTGGCCTCTTTTTCTTTTCATTTCTTTTTATTTTTCGTCCGGAGTCTCATCCAGAATTGTGGGGGAATCATAGTCTCCATCATCCTTTTCTCACATGGGACAATTCTCTAATAATGAAGATCATCACACATTAATTTACTTACAACTGAAGAATTACAACTCGATACCTTAGAACAAAATATGACTCTATGTGAATGCCTCTGGCGGTGTACCGGGATGTGCAATGAATCAAGAGCGACATGTATAAAAAATATGATGAATGGTGGCTTTGCCACAAATACGATGTCAACTACATGATCATACAAAGCAATATGACAATGATGGAGCGTGTCATAATAGACGGAACGGTGGAAAGTTGCATGGCAATATATCTCGGAATAGCTATGGAAATGCCATAATAGGTAGGTATGGTGGCTGTTTTTAGGAAGGAAATGTGGTGGGTTTATGGTACCAGCAAAAGTTGCGCGGTACTAGAGAGGCTAGCAATGGTGGAAAGGTGAGAGTTCGTATAACCCATGGACTCAACATTAGTCATAAAGAACTCACATACTTATTACAAAAATCTATTAGTCATCAAAACAAAAAGTACTACACACATGCTCCTAGGGGGATATATTGGTAGGAAAAGACCATGGCTCGTCCCCGACCGCCACTCATAAGGAAGACAATCAATAAATAAATCATGCTCCGACTTCATCGCATAACGAGTCACCATACGTGCATGCTACGGGAGTCACAAACTTTAACACAAGTATTTCTCAAATTCACAACTACTTATTAGCATGACTCTAATATCATCATCTTCATATCTCAAAACAATCATAAGGAATCAAACTTCTCATAGTTTTCAATGCACTTTATATGAAAGTTATCATTATATCCCTCTTGGATGCCTATCATACTAGGACTAATTTTATAACCAAAGCAAATTACCATGCTGTTTAGAGACTCCAAAAAAATCAATTTCTGTAAAATAAAATCACCGCCGTGCTCTAAAAAGACATAAGTGAAGCATTAGAGGAAATTTGCCTAGCTCAAAAGATATAAGTGAAGCTCATAGAGCATTCTAATAAATCACGATTCATGCGTGTCTCTCTCAAAAGGTGTGTACAACAAGGATGATTGTGGCAAACTAAAAAGAGAAGACTGAAATCATACAAGACTCTCCAAGCAAAACACATATCTTGTGATGAATAAAAATATAGCCTCAAGTAAATTTACCGATAGACGAAGACGAAAGAGGGGATGCCTTCCCGGGGCATTCCCAAGCTTAAGCTTTTTGACATCCTTGAACATTACCTTGGGGTGCCTTGGGCATCCCCAACCATAGGCTCTTGCCACCCCTTATTCCATAGTCCATCAAATCCTTACCCAAAACTTGAAAACTTCACGACACAAAAGTCCAACAGAAAATCTAGTAAGCTCCGTTAGTATAAGAAAATAAATCACCACTTACTATTGTGAACTCATTATTTATTTATATTGGTGTAATATCGACTGTATTACAACTTTTCCATGGTTCATACCCCCCGATACTAGCCATGGATGCATCAAAATAAGCAAACAACACGCGAAAAATAGAATCTGTCTAAAAACAAAATAGTCTGTAGCAATCTGGACATGTCGAATACTTCTGTATCTCCAAAGCTCCTTAGAAAATAGGCAGTCCTGTATAATTTGTCTACTAATCTTCTGCATACAGAATCAACTAAATATCACTCGCCAGCTAAAAATAAGAATTGTTTTGGTGAGCTCAAAAGTTTCTGTTTTTCAGCAAGATCAAATCAACTATCACCGTAGGCTGTCCCATAGGTCTTACTTGGAAGAAACACTAATTAAAACACATAACCAATCTAATGAGAGGCTAGATGAAATATTTATTGTCAACCATCAATGATAAATATTGGGTTGTGTTGGGGATATGACTACCAGATATGACCCGCCCAGGAGGGGGCGGGTCAACCACAATGGCGGGTTACTTAAGTGAAGCCCGAAGAGTGTACAAGGTGACGGTTTAAGATAAGGCTTATAATGTGCCCAAGCCCAGAGGCGGCTTAAGGCCCGTAAATATAAACCGTCATGTATGAATAAGACTTGTAAAATAAGGCATGTAAGAGATGTCACCGAGCCGGACACGTTGTATGAGCCGGCTGGGACTCTGTAGGCCGCAGGGCGTCAACCCGTGTATATAAGGGGATGACCCGGCGACGGCTTAGAGAAAGAAACATCAGATCGAGAGCCAAGTTAGCGGATTCGCTCCTTGCTCATCGAAACCTAGCAATACCACATCAACTGGACTAGGCTTTACCTTCATCGCAAGGGGCCGAACCAGTATAAACCTCTCGTGTCCTTTGTCCCGATTAACCCCTTTAAGCTTCCTAGTTGCAATGGCTCCACAACTAAGTCCTTTCACTAGGACATCTGCCGTGACAATTCCACGACAGTTGGCGTCCACCGTGGGGCTAACGCACGGTGGATTTGAGTTCTTGAAAGGCAGCTTCGAAGGGCTCAAGGGATACGTTGTGGGCCGGATGACCAAGAGTCTTCGTGGAAAGCTCTACATCGATGATGCAAGTTGGGGCTCCGATGTCGGCTCAATTGAGTATGGGTATCGGGTCCCCTTCGGCGGAATCCACGTCTTCATCGGCCTGATCGGCGAGCCGGGCCCTGAGCCGGACATCCGCACCGACCTCATCGAGACGGCCCGGCGTGCGAGACCCGCCCAGACTCAGCCCGCCGTGAGGCGTGCCTTCGTGGGTTGCATCCATGGAGGGGAGTTTTCTGAAGGATCTGTGGATGGCGGTGAGACGGCCATCTATTCTGATGGTGAGTCATCCACAGGTGAGACCGGATTCATTGTATCAACTAAAAGATGGCGGGCTTGGGGGCTGTTCCGATGGCAGCAATATTCCAGACACCTGGGAGCCTCCGAATAGAGCGGGGATATTCATGACTGGTACACAGCCTGTTCAAAACTCTACGGCGGCGGCAGCGATAACCACTAGGTTGGCAGCGGTCGGGTCAGGAGACCCCGCGTGCCCACCGGCTCAGGTGCTAATAGATCTCATGGATAGGATGACGGCCCTGTTGACCGCCATGGTCGAACCGGTGGATAAGGCTCAGCATGATGCGGAGGTGGCACAGTTACGTGGGGAGGTAGCGCAAGCCAAGGAAACTTGGCGGCAGAGGATGTCAGGATGGTTGCGGAGCGGGCGACTTTGGACGCTCGGGCTCAGCAGCTTCAATCACGATGGATCTGAATGCATCAAATGAGGTCACGAGGAGAGGGCACCAAAAGGCTCAATCACGTCTGCCTCCGACTTACGTTCCTAGGAACCTCTTCCACAGACCCGGGGCTGGTCCCAGTAACCCGCCGGAGGCAAACCAAATTACAACGCCTGGGGCCAGGGCGCCGGGTCAGCCGCGGGCTATGGAACCCCCTCGTGTGAATACTAATCCGCCTCATTATACACCAACACCACTGGGTCATTTTTCTAACCCTCTGGAGAATCGGATCGCTGCATCGACACGTTTGGAGGCTGTCCCCATGGAAGGCGACTCTCCGACGGCGATCAAAACGTGGAGGGTCAGAGAACTTCTTCAGACGGCTCTAGCACAACAGGAGTCATAGTCTTATAGTCGACACAAGATTCATTCAACCCCTCGCCCAAGACGGAGCCCGAGCTATAGCAGGCATATGGATTCAGCGGCCGTGTCAAGCAACGCCCAGCGCCGTAACCAACCGCGCACGTATGACTCGCCCAGTGATGCAGCTCTTAACTTAGTTGACATGGATAGGATCCGCCAAGAGGCTGAGCGGTGATACGTCTCCAACGTATCTATAATTTTAGATTGGTCCATGCTATATTATCTACTGCTTTGGACATTATTGGGCTTTATTGCCCACTTTTATATTATTTTTGGGACTAACCTATTAACCGGAGGCCCAGCCCAGAATTGCTGTTTTTTGCCTATTTTAGGGTTTCGAAGAAAAGGAATATCAAACAGAGTCCAAACAGAATGAAACCTTCGGGAACGTGATTTTCTCACCGAACAAGACCCAGGAGACTTGCACCCTACGTCAAGCAACCAACAGGGAGGCCACGAGGTAGGGGGGCGCGCCTACCCCCCAGGCGCACCCTCCACCCTCATGGGCCCCCTGTTTCTCCACCGATGTACTCCTTCCTCCTATATATACCTACGTACCCCAAATGATTAGATACGGAGCCAAAACCCTAATTCCACCGCCGTAACTTTCTATATCCACGAGATCCCATCTTGGGGCCTGTTCTGGAACTCCGCCGGAGGGGGCATCCATCACGAAGGGCTTCTACATCAACACCATAGCCTCTCCGATGAAGTGTGAGTAGTTTACCTCAGACCTTCGCGTCCATAGTTATTAGCTAGATGGCTTCTTCTCTCTTTTTGGATCTCAATACAATGTTCTCCCCCTCTCTTGTGGAGATCTATTCGATGTAATCTTCTTTTTGCGGTGTGTTTGTTGAGACCGATGAATTGTGGGTTTATGATCAAGATTATCTATGAACAATATTTGAATCTTGGCAAATCTCTTCGAATTATCAGTTTGGTTTGGCCTACTAGAATTATCTTTCTTGCAATGGGAGAAGTGCTTATCTTTGGGTTCAATCTTGCGGTGTCCTTTCCCAGTGATAGTAGGGGCAGCAAGGCACGTATTGTATTGTTGCCATCGAGGATAACAAGATGGGGTTTTTATCATATTGCATGAATTTATCCCTCTACATCATGTCATCTTGCTTAAGGCGTTACTCTGTTTTCAGGAACCTAGTACTCTAGATGCATGCTGGACAGTGGTCGATGAGTGTAGTAATAGTAGTAGATGCAGGCAGGAGTCGGTCTACTTGTCTTGGACGTGATGCCGATGTAGATGATCATACCTAGATATTCTCATAACTATGCTCAATTCTGTCAATTGCTCAACAGTAATTCGTTCACCCACCGTAAAATACTTATGCTCTTGAGAGAAGCCACTAGTGAAACCTATGGCCCCCGGGTCTATATTCATCATATTAATCTTCCAATACTTAGTTATTTCCTTTGATTTTTTACTTTGCTTTTATTTTACTTTGCATCTTTGTCACAAAAATACCAAAAATATTATCCTATCCTATCTATCAGATCTCACTCTTATAAGTGACCGTGAAGGGATTGACAACTAAGAGACCTATGGAAAGAATTAATGATGTTCTTATTGTTGCAAATAGGAATTATGCGCCCATAGATTTTATTGTTCTTGACATAGATTGCAATCCTTCATGTCCTATTATTCTTGGTAGACCTTTCCTTAGAAAGATTCGTGCAATTATTGATATCAAGGAAGGAAATATTAGATTCCAATTTCCGTTAAGGAAAGGCATGGAAAACTTTCCTAGAAAGAAAATTAAATTACCTTATGAATCTATTATGAGATCCACTTATGTATTGCCTACCAAATATGGCAACACCTAGATCTAGCCTTGCTTTTTATGCCTAGCTAGGGGCGTTAAACGATAGCGCTTGTTGGGAGGAAACCCAATTTTATTTTTATTCCTTGCTTTTTGCTCCTGTTTAGTAATAAATAATTTATCTAGCCTCTGTTTTGGTTGTGTTTTGTGTGTTTAATTAGTGTTTATGCCAAGTAGAACAGTTGGGAAGACTTGGGGAAAGTCTTGTTAATCTTGCTGCAAAAAATAGAAACTTTAGCGCTCACGAGAACTGTTGCCATTATTATTTCTAAAGTGTTGTTGTAACGCCCCGAGACCGATGTGCCAGGTGTCCTCCAGTTATTCATTGTTGTTGTCTTCTCATTGCTTGCGTGTCATGCATTGCATATCATGTCATCATGTGCATTTCATTTGCATACATGTTCGTCTCATGCATCCGAGCATTTTTCCCGTTGTCCGTTTTGCAATCCGGCGCTCCTATCTCCTCCGGTGGTCATTTCTTCCCTCTTTTCGTGTGTGGGCATTAAACTTTTCCGGATTGGACTGAGACTTGCCAAGCGGCCTTGGTTTACTACCGTAGACAGCCCGTCAAGTTTCATGCCATTTGGGCTTCGTTTGATACTCCAACGGTTAACCGAGGGACCGCAAAGGCCTCGTGTGTGTTGCAGCCCAACACCTCTCCATAGTGTCCCAAAACCCACCTAAACCTCCTCCATCATCTCGGTCGTTCGATCACGATCGCGTGGCCGAAAACCGCACCTCATTTGCACTCTCCTAGCTCCCTCTATCTATAAATATGTGCTCCCCTCCCAAAATTCGCGGATGAACCCTAGCCTTCTTCCACCTCCAGCCGCCGGACGTGTCCATCCCGGACCGGACCTGTCCGCACCGCCGTCCGCCGACGAATCCGGCTGCGCCACATCATCCCTCCACCCTCTCTCTCCTCCCGCACTGCGCCCGGCCCGCCGGGGCCCGTGGCCGCCCCCGCCCCCCGCGGCCCAAGTCGCCCGCGCCCCCGCGCCTGGAACGCCTGCCGCCGCCGCCGCCTGGATCCAGGGCCGCGCCGCCCGCCGGCTCCCCGCCGTCGCCAACGAGGTTCGCCGGCGCCTCGCGTCCTCGCCGCTGTGTCCGACGCCGCCGCGTTTGCTCGCCGCCGCCCTTTGAGCGCGCTGCCACCGGCCGGGTCGCCGCCCTCGCCGGTCCCGCGCGCCGCGCCTCCTGCCTCGCCGCCTTCGGCGACCGGAGCTCGCCGGAGTCGCCGCTCGCCTTGCCGGAGTTCTTTTCCCCACCGGATCTGGACGGGTGGGATGAGATCCACCCGTCCCACGAACCAAACGGTCCCTCCCGATCCGGATCTCGCCATCCCGCTTCGTCCGGTCCCGTTGACTTTCTCCGGAGGTATAATTTTCACTAAGTCCCCGAAATTCCCAGATTGATATGCCCATGTTCATTGTGCCGTAACTTTGCATCCGTAAGTCCGTTTTGCGCATGTAGCATATCAAAATGTTCGTCTCAGAGAGCACATCATTTCATCTCATTGCATCATTTTCATTTGAGCTCATCTTGATGCCTGATATGCTGTTGGAAGACAGCTATTTGAGTTATTTGTCAGATCTGCTTCACCAAGTAGCTATTTTTCATTTTTGCCATGATTATTGTGTGCATGATATGCCCATGAGCTCTACATATGTTTTGTTACATGCTTTGCCATCTTTCCAGAGGTGCCATCCATGTATTTTTGTGATATGTGTGGTGACTAGCACAAGCTTGCAAAGTGGTGCATTCGTTAATGCTGATTTCAGGGACATAGCATTTCCACTATGTCCTTGATCTGTGTATCTCAATATGCCATATGTTCATGTTGTTTCCTAGTGATCCGTGCCTCTTTTGAGGATGACCAGTAAAGATGATTTGTTAATCTTGTAGTGCTCTATCCATCCATGTCTTTGTTTGCAATTATGGAGCACCCTAGCTTGAGTCAATCGAGCTCTACTTTTGCTATTTTGTGAATCTGGGCAGATTGTCTACTTGTTAGCAATTTTGCCGAGGATGTTGTAGTTGATCCGTGCATGCTATGTTATTGTTCTTGCCATATCTAGCTTGATGGGTGTATGCTTAGATTGTCATGACTTGCTCTGTAGTGAGTGCATCGAGCTCGTAAACATGCCTACTTGATATCTGTTTTCAGCATGCTCCTGTTTTTAGTAAGTCTGAGATCTGATTATGTTTTTGCCATGTTCACATGCTTGCAATTGTATTTTCTGATCCCTTTTGGCTCAAGGTCACTAAGGGACTTTTGTTAAGCTCTTTGAGTATCTCCATGCCATGCTTTACTTTGCCATGTTCAGTACCTGTAGCATATAGTTTTCATGCTCGAAAGTGTGCTACCTGATCTGAAATTCCAGACAAGTGTTAATTTCACTAAGTCTGAGATCTGTTTACCAATTGATCTTTTGCCATGCTTGTTTGAACCTGTTAATGGATGAATTGGCCGTAGCTCAGTGTTCATATTTTGTTAAGCATCATGAATGGATCCCTGCCATGTATTTTGATGCCATGTTTGGGTGCTATAGCATGTTCATCTTGTTGCATTTAGATGGCTACTTGCTGTATATCGTAGACCGGTGCCATATTTGAATTGCTTGCCATTTCCAAACCATGACTCCGATTCCGGTGATCTTTATATCATTTTCAAGCGATTTCATCTCACCTTTCCAGTGGCACACTCGGATTTCCAAGTTGAGGCAAGGTTCAATCATTCCTTGTCAAATCATGCATATGCATCGCATACCGCATCTCGCATATCATACCATGTTCTTGTGTTGGTTGTTTACTATGTTGTGTGCTTCTTTCCGGTGTTTGCTTCTTCGGGTTTGTTCCGATAACGTCACGCTTGTGAGGACCCGTTCAACTACATCCATTTGTCTTCTTCATGGACTCGTTCTTCTTCCTTGCGGGATTTCAGGCAAGATGACCATACCCTCGAAATCACTTCTATCTTTGCTTGCTAGTTGATCGCTCTTTTGCTATGCCTATGCTGCGATACCTACCACTTGCTTATCATGCCTCCCATATTGTTGAACCAAGCCTCTAACACACCTTGTCCTAGCAAACCGTTGTTTGGCTATGTTACCGCTTTGCTCAGCCCCTCTTATAGCGTTGTTAGTTGCAGGTGAAGATTGAAGTTTGTTCCTTGTTGGAACATGAAGGTGTTGTTCCTTGTTGGAACATGTTTACTTGTTGGGATATCACAATATCTCTTATTTAATTAATGCATCTATATACTTGGTAAAGGGTGGAAGGCTCGGCCTTATGCCTGGTGTTTTGTTCCACTCTTGCCGCCCTAGTTTCCGTCATATCGGTGTTATGTTCCCGGATTTTGCGTTCCTTACGCGGTTGGGTATAATGGGAACCCCTTGACAGTTCGCCTTGAATAAAACTCCTCCAGCAAGGCCCAACATTGGTTTTACCATTCGCCACCTAGCCTTTTTATTTCCCTTGGGTAGGCCTGCCCAAGGGTCATCTTTATTAAACCCCCCGGGCCAGTGCTCCTCTGAGTGTTGGTTCAAACTGAGCGATGTCTGGAGCTACCATGGGCAACTCTGGGCTGGCCCACCTGACGTCTGGCTCATCCGGTGTGCCCTGAGAACGAGATATGTGCAGCTACTATCGGGATTTGTCGGCACATCTGGGTGGCTTTGCTGGTCTTGTTTTACCATTGTCGAAATGTCTTGTAACCGGGATTCCGAGTCTGATCGGGTCTTCCCGCTAGAAGGAATATCCTTCGTTGACTGTGAGAGCTTGTGATGGGCTAAGTTGGGACACCCCTGCAGGGATTTGAACTTTCGAAAGCCGTGCCCGCGGTTATGGGCAGATGGGAATTTGCTAATGTCCGGTTGTAGATAACTTGAACCTTAACTTAATTAAGATACATCAACCGCGTGTGTAACCGTGATGGTCTCTTTCCGGCGGAGTCCGGGAAGTGAACACGGTGTTGGAGTTATGTTTGACGTAGGTTGTTCCAGGATCACTTCTTGATCATACTTTTATCGACCGTGCTTTGCCATCTCTTCTCGCTCTCATTTGCGTATGTTGGCCACCAGATATGCTAGTCGCTTGCTGCAGCTCCACCTCATACCTTTACCTTACCCATAAGCTTAAATAGTCTTGATCGCGAGGGTGCGAGATTGCTGAGTCCCCGTGGCTCACAGATGCTTCCAAAACCAGCTTGCAGGTGCCGTTGAACCAAGCAGATGATGCAACCAAGCTCAAGGAGGAGCTCGTTGAAGATCTTGTCCTTTGTGTTGTTCCGTTCTAGTTGATCAGTAGTGGAGCCCAGTTGGGGTCGATCGGGGACCTTGTCGCATTTGGGGTTCTTCTTTTATTTTGGTTCCATAGTCGGACCTTGAGTGTATTTGGATGATGTAATGCTTTATTCATGTAATTGTGTGAAGTGGCGATTGTAAGCCAACTATGTATCTCTTTCCCTTATGTATTACATGGGTTGGTGTGAAGATTACCTCACTTGTGACATTGCTTTCAATGCGGTTATGCCTCTAAGTCGTGCTTCGACACGTGGGAGATATAGCCGCATCGAGGGCGTTACAACTATTTAGTTAATCATTTGTTCAGATGATTAATAGATAAATTCCTCATGTCCAGCAATTTATTTTAGAATTTTGGGGTTCCAGATTTTGTGTTAGCTACAGATTACTAGAGACTGTTCTGTTTTTGACATATTCTGTTTTTTCTTGTGTTGTTTACTTATTTTGATGAATCTATGGCAAGTAAAATAGTTTATGAACCATAGAGAAGTTGTAATACAGTAGGTTTAACACCAATATAAATAAAGAATGAGTTCATTACAGTACCTTGAAGTGGTGTTTTGTTTTCTTTCGCTAACGGAGCTCACGAGATTTTCTACTTTAAGTTTTGTGTTGTGAAGTTTTCAAGTTTTGGGCAAAGATTTGATGGATTATGGAACAAGGAGTGGCAAGATCCTAAGCTTGGGGATGCCCATGGCACCCCCAAGATAATCTAAGGACACCTAAAAGCCAAAGCTTGGGGATGCCCCGGAAGGCATCCCCTCTTTCGTCTACTTCCATCGGTAACTTTACTTGGAACAATATTTTTATTTACCACATGATATGTGTTTTGCTTGGAGCGTCTTGTATGATTTGAGTCTTTGCTTTTTAGTTTACCACAATCATCTTTGCTGTACACACCTTTTGAGAGACACACACATGATTCGGAAATTATTAGAATACTCTATGTGCTTCACTTATATCTTTTGAGTTATATAGTTTTGCTCTAGTACTTCACTTATATCTTTTAGAGCACGGTGGTGGATTTGTTTTATAGAAACTATTGATCTCTCATGCTTCACTTAGATTATTTTGAGAGTCTTAAATAGCATGGTAATTTTCTTAAATAATTCTAATATGCTAGGTATACAAGATTAGTCAAAACTTTCTTATGAGTGTGTTGAATACTAAGAGAAGTTTGATGCTTCATGATTGTTTTGAGATATAAAGATGGTGATATTAGAGTCATGCTAGTTGAGTAGTTGTGAATTTGAGAGATAGTTGTGTCAAAGTTTGTGATTCCCGTAGCATGCACGTATGGTGAACCGTTATGTGATGAAGTCGGAGCATAATTTATTTATTGATTGTCTTCCTTATGAGTGGCGGTCGGGGACGAGCGATGGTCTTTTCCTACCAATCTGTCCCCCTAGGAGCATGCGCGTAATACTTTGCTTTGATAACTTGTAGATTTTTGCAATAAGTATATGAGTTCTTTATGACTAATGTTGAGTCCATGGATTATATGCACTTTTATTCCTTCCACCATTGCTAGCCTCTCTAATACCACACACTTTTTGCCGGTATCATACACCCACCATATACCTTCCTCAAAACAGCCACCATACCTACCTATCATGGCATTTACATAGCCATTCCGAGATATATTGCCTTGCAACTTACCACCGTTCCGATTATTATGACACGCTCCATCATTGTCATATTGCTTTTCATGATCATGTAGTTGACATCGTATTTGTGGCAAAGCCACCGTTCATAATTCTTTCATACATGTCACTCTTGATTCATTGCATATCCTGGTACACCGCCGGAAGCATTCACATAGAGTCATATTCTGTTCTAAGTATTGAGTTGTAATTGTTGAGTTGTAAGTAAATAAGAGTGTGATGATCATCATTATTAGAGCATTGTCCCAAGTGAGGAAAGGATGATGGAGACTATAATCCCCCCACAAGTCGGGATGAGACTCCGGACTAAAAAAAGAGGCCATAAAAAAAGAGAAAAGGCCCAAATAAAAAAAATTAAAAAATGAGAGAAAACGAGAGAAGGGACAATGCTACTATCCTTTTACCACACTTGTGCTTCAAAGTAGCACCATGATCTTCATGATAGAGAGTCTCCTATGATATCACTTTCATATACTAGTGGGAATTTTTCATTATAGAACTTGGCTTGCATATTCCAATGATGGGCTTCCTCAAAATGCCCTAGGTCTTCGTGAGAAAGCGAGTTGGATGCGCACCCACTTAGTTTCTTTTGTTGAGCTTTCATATACTTATAGCTCTAGTGCATCCGTTGCATGGCAATCCCTACTCACTCACATTGATATCTCTTGATGGGCATCTCCATAGCCCGTTGATACGCCTAGTTGATGTGAGACTATCTTCTCCCTTTTTGTCTTCTCCACAACCACCATTCTATTCCACATATATTGCTATGTCCATGGCTCACGCTCATGTATTGTGTGAAGATTGAAAAAGTTTGAGAATGTTAAAAGTATGAAACAATTGCTTGGCTTGCCTCAGGGTTGTGCATGATTTAAATACTTTGTGTAGTGAAGATAGAGCATAGCCAGACTATATGATTTTGTAGGGATAACTTTCTTTGGCCATGTTATTTTGAGAAGACATAATTGCTTTGTTAGTATGCTTGAAGTATTATTATTTTTTATGTCAATATTAAATTTTTGTCTTTAATCTTTCAGATCTGAATATTCATACCACAATTAAGAAGAATTACATTGAAATTATGCCTAGTAGCATTCCGCATGAAAAATTTTGTTTTTATCATTTACCTACTCGAGGATGAGCAGGAATTAAGCTTGGGGATGCTTGATACGTCTCCAACGTATCTATAATTTTTCATGGCTCCGTGCTATATTATCTTCTGTTTTGGACATTATTGGGCTTTATTATTCACTTTTATATTATTTTTGGGACTAACCTAATAACCGGAGTCCCAGCCCATAATTGATGTTTTTTGCCTATTTCAGAGTTTCGCAGAAAAAGAATATCAAACGGAGTACAAACGGAATGAAACCTTCGGGAATGTGACTTTTGGAACGAACAAGATCTAGGAGACTTGGAACCTACATCAAACAACCAACAGGGAAGCCACGAGGTAGGGGGCGCGCCTACCCCCCAAGCGCGCCCTCCACCCTCGTGGGCCCCCTATTGCTCCACCGACGTACTCCTTCCTCCTATATATACCTACGTACCCCCAAACGATCAGATACGGAGCCAAAACCCTAATTCCACCGTCGTAAATTTCTGTATCCACGAGATCCCATCTTGGGTCCTGTTTCGGAGCTCCGCTGGAGGGGGCATCGATCACGGAGGGCTTCTACATCAACACCATAGCCTCTCCGATGAAGTGTGAGTAGTTTACCTCAGACCTTCGGGTCCATAGTTATTATCTAGATGGCTTCTTCTCTCTTTTTGGATCTCAATACAATGTTCTCCCCCTCTCTCGTGGAGATCTATTCGATGTAATCTTCTTTTGCAGTGTGTTTGTTGAGACCGATGAATTGTGGGTTTATGATCAAGTTTATCTATGAACAATATTTGAATATTCTCTGAATTATTCTATGTATGATTGGTTATCTTTGCAAGTCTCTTCAAATTATCAGTTTGGTTTGGCCTACTAGATTGATCTTTCTTGCAATGGGAGAAGTGCTTAGCTTTGGGTTCAATCTTGCGGTGTCCTTTCCCAGTGACAGTAGGGGCAGCAAGGCACGTATTGTATTGTTGCCATCGATGATAACAAGATGGTTTTTTTATCATATTGCATGAATTTATCCCTCTACATCAGCTCGTCTTGCTTAAGGAGTTACTCTGTTCTTATGAACTTAATACTCTAGATGCATGCTGGATAGCGGTCGATGTGTGGAATAATAGTAGTTGATGCAGGCAGGAGTCGGTCTACTTGTCTCGGACGTGATGCCTATATACATGATCATACCTAGATGTTCTCATAACTATGCTCAATTTTGTCAATTGCTCAACATTAATTTGTTCACCCATCGTAAAATACTTATGCTCTTGAGAGAAGCCACTAGTGAAACCTATGGCCCCCGGGTCTATTTTCCATCATATTAATCTTCCAACACTTAGCTATTTTCATTACCTTTTATTTTACTTTGCATCTTTATCATAAAAATACCAAAAATATTATCTTATCATATCTATCAGATCTCACTCTCATAAGTGACCGTGTAGGGATTGACAACCCCTTATCGCGTTGGTTGCGAGGATTTATTTGTTTTGTGTAGGTGCGAGGGACTCGCGCGTAGCCTCCTACCAGATTGATACCTTGGTTCTCAAAAACTGAAGGAAATACTTATGCTACTTTGTTGCATCACCCTTTCCTCTTCAAGGGAAAACCAACGCAGTGCTAAAGAGGTAGCAATATGGAGCATCAATACTACCCCTAACAGGTCTATGGGTTATACGCCTTTCTTCATGGTTTATGGAGCAGAGGCAGTCCTTCCCAGTGACATCCGTCATGACTCGCCCCGAGTAGCGGCTTACGTTCAAGCTGATAACGAACAAGCCCATGAGGATGCACTTGACCTATTGGATGAAGAGCGCGACTTAGCAGGAGCCCGCTCAGCGATTTACCAACAGGACCTGCGCCGTTATCATAGCCGTCGGGTTAAGTCAAGAACCTTTCAAGAAGGTGACTTGGTGCTCCGGCTCATCCAGGATCAGTCTGATGCGCACAAGCTATGCCCACCTTGGGAAGGACCCTTTGTGGTCAGCAAGAACTTGAATAACGGGTCATACTACCTTATCAATGTTCGAGAGCACAAAGACTCACGTAAGGCGGAGGAGGAGACCCGCCGGCCGTGGAATATTGCACATCTTCGGCCGTACTATACTTGAGCCATCGGCTCTCATAACGTACATACTTCGACGTTGTATATATTATGATAAGTAATGAAACAAGACCTCTGTCTGTTTTTCCTTAATGATCACATGTCTTTGTTATCTTAAGTATAAGACGACCAATTGGAGGCTGATCGTATTCGAATATAGCCATTAAAATCTCATGGTCACTAGGGGGCTTCCTGTTCAAACATAGGTCGTATTCGAACCAAAGAGAACATAGCTGTCGTTACCCTCTTGATTGGGGCAAAGCCAAACTCACTAGGGGGCTTCTTGATCATATCCGAATCATAGCTTAACCCCTTTTTGGTCCGACTTGGATCGTATTCGAATCAGGGTCATTAAAAACCATTCAAGGTCATTTGGGGGCTTCCTGTTCAAACATAGGTCGTATTCGAACCAAAGAGAACATAGCTGTCGGTACCTTCTTGATCGGCGCAATGCCAAAGGCACTGGGGGCTACATGATCGTATTCGAATCCTAGCTTAACCCCTTTGGTCCGGTTTACTGATCATATTCGAATCAGAAGCCTCCAAATTTTTTGATGCTTGATTTACATTGTTTAAGAGATACTCTTTTGTTTTACTAGTTTTTGTTGTCTAGAATCTAACTATAAGTATGGTTTCAATTTAAACCGGCATGGTTCTTTGACAATGAGTTGCCAAGGTATAACATTCATCATGCATATGGAAGTATTGACTTCTAAAAAGATAGGGTTGTCACCCTTATTGTCCGGGTGACATAAGCCAGCAGTCCAGATTCAAAGGACACATGTATGATATTGTCGTTTAAAATTCATAAACAGACTTATCTGTGTTTTTCCTTTAATCAGAGGCCTTCCAGCCTTATTCATTTTTACATCTATCCTTGATTATTATATTATGATAATTTCATAGTTGTGTATTGGGTGTTTTGACCCGTCCACGAACACGTCACCGTGTACCCTCGACGCCGGGGGTGATGCACCGCAGCTCACGTCGAAGGAGACCTGCCGGAAGCGCGGTACGCAAGACAATCTGGCGGGCGCTTTTGAGGACCCGAAACCCCACACGCCCGGGAGGGACCCCGTCAGGGCGCGTAGCGGCTATGGGCTGCCCTAGGTCGACCTGATCGCCCCTAGGGCCTCGAGGTTCGCCGGCCTACAATGAAGAAGAACGAGGAAGAAGAAGAAGAACAAGGGAGAAGGAAAAGTAAAGGTAAAAGATGTAGATAGATTTGTTCGATTGTGTGTTGTTTCAATCGGCCATCACCCCCAACATATATAAGAGGCGGCTGGACTTCCCGTACAAGAAAAGGACTAAAAATTCCGTCCAAAACATCAAAAACCCTAACCTAACTCGGACAGGAATCTTTGGCAATTTCCGGATCAATCTCGGTCTCACCGATTAGTTTTTTTTGGTCACACCGAGTGAACGTTGCAAACTTTCTGTAACTTTCTGTAATTTTTCGGATCAACTCGGTCTCACCGAGTCAATCAACTCGGTTGGTCCGAAATGACTCTGCAGCTTCTGTTTCTGACCTTGTTTTGCCTCCACAGGTTGCATACGAACTCGGATTAAGACGATTTTTATATCAAAATCAATCGTTTCGACGAGACGCACAACTTTCATGTTGAAACAGATTCCACCAGAGGCCATCTTGATTGAGTTTTATGCCTTTCTTTACTCTGGTGTCAACATGAGCATCTCGGTCTCACCGAGTCAATCAACTCGGTTGGTCCGAAATGACTCTGCAGCTTCTGTTTCTGACCTTGTTTTGCCTCCACAGGTTGCATACGAACTCGGATTAAGACGATTTTTATATCAAAATCAATCGTTTCGACGAGACGCACAACTTTCATGTTGAAACAGATTCCACCAGAGGCCATCTTGATTGAGTTTTATGCCTTTCTTTACTCTGGTGTCAACATGAGCATCTCTGAACTTGTCATAACTTTTGAGTCCGAGCTCCGTTTTAGACTATCTTGATATCCATCTTGATCTTCTCGAAGAGAGACATTCCAAGGTGACTTCCAATCATAAGTTTGAATTGTTCTTGATATAACCTATGCTAATTTTATGACTGTGCCAATTTTGAGCGTCAACACATGCCCCCCTGTTTTTCGGCAAAGCTTGCACGCCGAAAAATAATATGCATAGTGTTCGTTCTAAGGACGATGCCAACACTCCATCGGCCATTTATTTTTCTCAGGGCGATAATTATTTATCGGCCATGTTTGTGCTAAGGGCGATAATCGTATATCGGCCGTTGCCTACTTAGGCTTCCTGCCACACACTCGGGTGGTACTTCTTCAAATATTTTCCATTGAGGGCTCGAGGTAACAATGCCCCCTGTATTGATTCCACCAAATATGAATTTCCGGGAACAACTCTTGTAATCCTAAAAGGACCTTCCCAACTTGGAGACCACTTCCCGAATTTTCTATCTCTTGAACCAATCGGTAGAATCACTTTCCAGACGAGATCGCCAACTTGAAAATTCTTCAACTTGACTTTCTTATTGTAAGCCCTTGCCACCCTCAACTTATCTCTCTCTATGGCATTCAAAGAAGCCAAACGTTTATCAGCAACCTCATCAATGTTGTCCATCATCAAGTTATAGAAGTCTATTGCCGATAAATCATTTTGTTTGGCTATTCTCAAAGCATTCAAATTTACTTCCACTGGTAAAACAGCCTCCTGACCATATACTAGCTCATATGGAGTCACTTTCGTAGCACCATGCCTTGAGATTCTATGTGCCCATAATGCCTCAGACAACAAGTCATGCCATCTCCTTGGATTATCCTCAACCTTCTTCTTGATGAGCTTGATTAAAATTTTATTGCTAGACTCAGCTTGTCCATTGGCTTGGGCATAATATGGAGATGAATTGAGCAATTTTATGTTATAAGATTCGGAAAATTCTCTAACTTGGTGTGACATGAAAGAGGAGCCTTGATCTGTAGTCAATGTTTGAGGAATGCCGAATCTATGAATAATGTGCTCGGTTATGAATTTTATCACCTCCGTATGTGTCATGTTCTTGAGAGGTACTGCTTCAGACCATTTAGTGAAATAATCGGTTGCCACCAATACGAACCAATGCCCCTTTGAGGAAGACGGATGAATTTGTCCAATAAAGTCTAAACCCCATCCTCTAAAAGGCCACGGCTTGATAATGGGATGTAACATAGCAGCAGGAGCCAACTGAATATCACCAAATTTTTGACAAGCTTCGCACCCTTTATAATATCTGAAGCAATCATTAATCATGGTCGGCCAATAAAACCCAGCACGTCGTAATAACCATTTCATCTTGGGAGCCGACTGGTGAGTACCACAAATGCCTTCATGTACCTCTCGCATAACAACTCTTTCTTGGTCCTCATCCAAGAACTTTAAGATAACATCATCAACTGTTCGGCGATAAAGATCATCATCCCTCATAGTATATTTAAAAGCCATACGCCGAACAACCCTGTCCACCCTTTCACTCGGATTACGTAAGTAAGCAACAATGGGCTTCCTCCAGTCGGAATTGTCACCTGCACTAGATTTTTTGTTAATGACCGAATCAGTGGGTTCTGGTTCGGCCTCTTCTAGACTGGTAAGACAAGACATCGGACTTTGAGAAATATGAAACATGCCATGATCAACATGGTATCCAGATGCTTGCTGTGCCAACTCATTTGCTTTCCAGTTGTCATGTCTAGATATATGTGCAATGCTAAAACAATCCAAAGTAGAGATTATATCTAGACATTTATCAAGATAAACATTAAGTGATTCGTCCAAACATTGAAAGACTTTGGATATTTGCTGCACCACTAGTAACGAATCACCATAAGCCTCAATATATGTAACACCTATATCAAGTAACATCTCTAGGCCGAATAACAATGCTTCATATTCGGCTTGATTGTTTGTGCAAAAATATTCCAAGCGGCATGAGGCTTCAAAAACAGCACCATGAGGAGATATGTAAACAATACCAACACCTTGGCCATTGCTACAAACTGAACCATCAAAATATAATCTCCACGGTACTAATGAGACAAGGTTTATATCAATGTCATACTTGTCATCAATCCGATGTTCAACAATAAATTTAGCAATGATTTGGCCTTTCATGGATTTTAGAGATTCATAAGCCAAATCATATTCAATCAAAGCATAAGCCCACTTGCCAATTCTACCACTAAGAATTGGCCTATGCAACATGTATTTAATGACATCGGTTTGACAAGCTACTATACAAGCACTCCGCACTAAATAATGTCTCAATTTTGTGCAAGCATAATATAAGCATCGACATAGTTTCTCAATAAATGTATACCTTGTCTCGCTCTCCAATCAAACTAAGGACGATGTTAGAATACTACACCGGCCATGCATTGACATACTCTTAGGACGATAGATAAATATCGGCCATTACCATGTAAACTTCATTCAAAGCACATATAGCCGAAATAAACAAATGAAATGACAAATCAAGTATTTCGGCCCTTTGGATCAGCAACAAACTTGTAGCTAATCAAATGTATAGTGACTTGGTAATACCCTCTCATGACGTAAGAAATTATATTGCATCCATGGATTAAAATAAGCCCATCGAGGGTTACCAATCATACCCGATGACGAATTCCATGGCATAGGCGTTAACGGTATAGTTGAAGAATATGGATAATGTGTAGACCAAAGATGTTGAAACCTTTGGCTTGGTCCTTCATAGTTTTTACTCTTTTCCTTCTTCACTTTTGCCGCACTTCTTGTAATGGAGGCTTGCACATAATTCTTATTTTGAGCACTTCCTTTGGGAACCCATGCCATGTTCCTTTCTTCAAGTTCTTGTGCACTAAGTTTGTATAATTCCCTCTTTTTCCAATACGATAAGCCGAGTGGGCATCTCGGCTGTGATTCTGTTTTGACCAATGGCAATTCCTTCTTGACCTTGTGCACTCTCAACTTTTTTTCTTCAGATTTGGCACTTTGACTCTCAATAATTGGTTGCTTCGTCTCATTGCCTTTTGTAGCCAATGTCAACACTTTAATTGGCTCTTTATTATTTGAGATCAAATCTGCAGTAGCACACTTACGACCATCTCTTTTCACGCGGTAGACTTGCTTGACCACCTCTTTCTTCATCCTTGAGCTCTGGACCGATTCCTTATGATTGAAACGGTCTTTAAGATGTGATTGTTCAGATATTGATCTTCTCGGAGCTGCATAATATTGGTGAGATGATCTAAAATAAGATGGAGAATGTGCCCTTGTATCATACCTGTCCCATGATGGATATGGATCTATATGAGCATAGGGAGGCATCCACGGCATTGGCATTGGCGGCCCAAAATAAGGATATAAATATGTTGCATTAAAATTCTCACTTTGCCAATACCGATCCTCATATTTGCGCCTTGGGGGTGATCTTGGTTTCTTTGCCTGATTGGGCCGATAAGCATTCTTTTCTTCACTCTTCTTTTGATATTTCGCCAATAGTTCAGCGAAGGTGATTTTTGATCTTTTACACCTGCACTTATTTCGGCCTTTGTTTTCTTTTGGTTTGCTTTCATCGATCGTTGGATTTGCTTGCTACCCCCCAGTCCTTGGCGTCTCCATTGTAGCTTCGATGGAATTCTCACCCTCAAGATTATGTTCATTATGCTCTTCAATAATTTCTTTACTTGAAAGCTTGATCCCATCACCTGCAGTTTTTACCTTCTCTTTAAATGGATCGGCTTGAAGCAGCCGATGCAAAAACTTTTTGCCATCGGGACCAATCGGAATAGACTGGTCATCTCTTGGTGTTTCAACAAACTTCAATCGTCCTTTTTCAATGGCCGATTTAACTATTTGACGAAACATGTTGCAATCCTCAAAATTATGCTTGGACGAATCATGGAACTTACAATACATTCGTCCTTGGGTTGATGGCTTAACATGGTGATCAAGAATTTTAATGTAATTATTTTTCAGCAACAAATCAAATATTTGATCACACATGCTTGAATTGAAGGTATACTTCTTGTTTTCTAGCCGATCTTGCTGTGAGAACGGCTTTGGAATTAAGCAAACGAATGGTTCAGATTTTGCATCACACCATTCGGCTATGCATTGTGTTTTGCACTCTATCTCCGATGTCTTTGGGTAAGATATTATACTAGCATCGATTTTCTCAACAGAATTTAATCTCGGCTTTAAATTTCTAAAACAAAAATAGTTAGAACACACATGTCTCCATTGAGACCAAGTGCAAGCCAAGTATGAAATAAGCAAAGCTACCCAAATAGATATGGACTTTAGATAAAGCAACGGGGAAAGCTTTGGCTGTAATAATAAGTCACTACCGGTCTTTATAAATGGCGTAATGGGTTGACCGATATGCTCAATAACAACTTTATTGCTAGCAAGTAAATTACCCTTCTTCATTGGTCTTTCAAAATTACTTATGAGGATTTTTCTAACAGATTCATCAACAATAAAGTCCTGACCAAATGTGAAAATAGGTAAATTACTTGCTAAACATACCTCTTCAAATATGTTGGGAGAGCACGATGGTGGTGTGACTTGAACAATATCTTGCTCCGCCTTTGGATGGCTCCCCAACGCCTCTTCATCATCTTTTTCTTGATTCCGTGCATCATTACATTGAAAAATTTTGTCGGCCAAACTTTGTTCGGCTACTTGTTCTTGTCCTTGAAGTTCATCAATTTCTCTGGCACGAAACTCATAGGGCAGGAAGTAGGTTCCATTAACTTTGGAAAAATCAAGTATGGTCGCTTTGCTAGGCTTGCCATGCCCTTTCTCAATAATGCTTGCCTCTTTGCATTTGATGGATTCGAAATATATACTTCTAGATTCGGCTCTTTTAATCGGAGCACTTTCATGTTCTGAATCATCTTTCTTTACATTGCTTCTACCAATTGGCAATGCTTCTTTCACTTGAGCCAATTCTGTTTCTTTTTGTTTCTGGCGGCGAGCGGCAAAATTGGCTTTAATCTTTCTCTCAATTTCAGCCCACTTCGGATACGATTGCCCCCCAATGCTTTTAGATTCTTTCGGCAATGGCACATGGGTGTTGCCGAAACTTTGCAATTGTGTAGGGGCTGTATAATATGATGTAGTACTAGGTGAAGGCATATGCATTGTTGTGAAACCATATTTTTGCTCGCCAATCTTATAAATTGGCAAAGATTCATCTTCTTGCAAAACTCTAGCTTTTATTGCGACATAATCAGGAAATAGCCCCTTTTCATGTTGTTCAAGGCAAAGAGCACTAATCCTCTTATTTTGGGCTAAACTCTTGAATGTAGCCACTACTACCTCATCTTCTACAATATTGGGCACAACCTCTCCTGTAAAATTTACATTTATTCGGCTATGACCAGGAAGGTGTGAAGCCGAATTATGAACATCTACAGTTGTGTATGGTGCTGAAAAATTACTGAGATGGGGTGTAGCATATGACGGTTGAGAGTAATTGGCCGAATAGCTAGTAGTAGCATGGCCGATTCTCCCATCCATCAGCAGGTTGTATTCACATATTGCAAATTAGTTGCCGATGAATGAAAAGGTGAAACACTTTCTTGTATGCTATTGGAAATTTTAACATGAGGTGTTTCAAATTGATTAACCAAACCCATCATGTTGTTCATCGGCATATGGAATTGTGGGGTTGCCGATGCATGAGAGTTTGGATACATATGTTGTACGTTGCTAAAATCATAAGAATTTGAAGCATGAAGATTGCTTTGCATCGGCCCTTGCGCATAATTAGATGCATGATTGATAAAACTAGGGCTAGCCGATACATTATGCTCATTAGGTGATTCAGCAACAACATATGGATTATTTGCATCTACAAAGGGGAATTGAGTATTCATATTACCTTTGTAGATTGCAGCAACTTGATGACGATCTCTTCGTAGCAAGAACGGGCTGGAGACCATTCAAAGCTTCGTCCCCAGCGGAGTCGCCAAAAAGTGTGTTCGCACACGAACACGTCACCGTGTACCCTCGACGCCGGGGGTGATGCACCGCAGCTCACGTCGAAGGAGACCTGCCGGAAGCGCGGTACGCAAGACAATCCGGCGGGCGCTTTTGAGGACCCGAAACCCCACATGCCCGGGAGGGACCCCGTCAGGGCGCGTAGCGGCTATGGGCTGCCCTAGGTCGACCTGATCGCCCCTAGGGCCTCGAGGTTCGCCGCCCTACAGTGAAGAAGAACGAACGAAGAACGAGGAAGAAGAAGAACAAGGGAGAAGGAAAAGTAAAGGTAAAAGATGTAGATAGATTTGTTCGATTGTGTGTTGTTTCAATCGGCCATCACCCCCAACATATATAAGAGGCGGCTGGACTTCCCGTACAAGAAAAGGACTAAAAATTCCGTCCAAAACATCAAAAACCCTAACCTAACTCGGACAGGAATCTTTGGCAATTTCCGGATCAATCTCGGTCTCACCGATTAGTTTTTTTCGGTCTCACCGAGTGAACGTTGCAAACTTTCTGTAACTTTCTGTAATTTTTCGGATCAACTCGGTCTCACCGAGTCAATCAACTCGGTTTGTCCGAAATGACTCTGCAGCTTCTGTTTCTGACCTTGTTTTGCCTCCACAGGTTGCATATGAACTCGGATTAACACGATTTTTATATCAAAATCAATCGTTTCGACGAGACGCACAACTTTCATGTTGAAACAGATTCCACCAGAGGCCATCTTGATTGAGTTTTATGCCTTTCTTTACTCTGGTGTCAACATGAGCATCTCTGAACTTGTCATAACTTTTGAGTCCGAGCTCCGTTTTAGACTATCTTGATATCCATCTTGATCTTCTCGAAGAGAGACATTCCAAGGGGACTTCCAATCATAAGTTTGAATTGTTCTTGATATAACCTATGCTAATTTTATGACTGCCAATTTGGAGCGTCAACAAGGTAGAACATGCAGTTTTAAGCTATCCTATTACAAGGCATTGGGAGCCCAAAAGGTTAAAACTGTTTTTTCTCCTAAGAAGATGTTAAGCCAAGGCCAGTTCATTAAATCTTAGCCGGATTATTTGGATGGTCACGACTCCTCCCTCGCCGGTTCATCTTCCTCCATTGTTTGGAAACTAGGATGGGACAAATCGAAGCCATGAAGAGCAACGAACTCAGCTTCATCGTCAATTAGACTAGACGGGTTAATTTCTGGGGCAAAGGTGTTTTGGCGAGCCAGCGGGATTAGATTTGTCACTTTATACGAAGGAGTCACCATCTTTTTATTCTCAACATTAAAACTCGGCTGATACTTATCTATATTGGTCTCATCGCCAAGGATAGTAGCATGAGGACGATTTCCCCTCACACAAGCAGAAAAATCATCTTGATCAAACGGGGTCCCGTCTTCCTTAAGGCTGGGATACCCCTTGGCTACATCTGCCGGGTCTAGCTCCGGCACCCAGGCTTTGGAGCGGCTTAGAGTAGTTAGGGCTCCCGCTCTTGCACAAGACCGCTTGACCTCTTGGAATCTGGCAGGTAAGATAGATAACTTCTTCAAGACATCACTCAAGAGGTTTGGTCCTTGGTTGGCTGGGGAGATAATGGCAAGCGCCGGTTGAGCTCCAGTGTACAGTTGCTCCACCAGGGTGTAAACCGCCTTGAGCTTTATCAAGCTATTTTGGCTCAGATTGCTGCTCCGTGGACCTATGAGTAGTTTAAAAGGTTAAGCAGACGGCTTATATATGTGGCAAAAATAGAGTTGAAGTACATAATGCAATGACTCACTGAAGATTGCAGAGACCATCTGAGACACACGGTTCTTTAAACCGGTGAGTTCCGCGGTAACCTCCTTGAGAGATGCCTCGGCTGTCTCAGCATGCTGTATCAGCAAGGTTTTTTCATCGGCCCAGGATTTTTTTCTCTACATCAAAACTGCTCTTCAGTTTCTCTACTTCAGATAGGCTCAACTGGAGTTTGGAGTCAGTATTCTTTATCTCAGTCTCTTGAGCCGCCAACCGGGTTTTGGCATCCGTCAGTTCAGAATCCAATTTAGTTATGGCGGTCTACAGACATGCACAAGTATGTCAAAATTTATTCCAATAAAGGTCATAATGATTAAAGTCCCAAGTGCTTTGCAACGCAACACCACTTGACACTTAGGGGCTAATGTCTGCCAAAGCAATTTTTAAATGTATAAATGACTCTTCTATGATTAAAGTCCCAAGTGTTTTACAAGTAACAACGCTTGGCACTTGGGGGCTAATGCACGATATTCAGAAAGTTTATTCCCCTTAAGCCGGATAATAATATTAGTTTGGACTGATTCAAGACAGCTATGAAGTTAAGTACCGACTCATTCATGATGAATTAAGCCGGCCCTTGGGGACTATAGGTGAAATTATGTTAATCAGATAACTCCGGTTAAACATTCTAAACCGGACTTGGAAAAATCTAGGTCAAAACGTCAACATATATCACAAGCCTACAGATCATTCAAGTTTATCATAATCAGGAGACTTGGAGGGCTGGTAGAGCATATAAGTTAAGGAAAGCTGGAGATCATACCTCATATTTCAATTGCAGCTGTTTCACCATCTCAATTTCAGAGTCACAGCTAGAATGCACGTGACTAAGATAGCCAGATAGCACATCACTAGTGCTCAGGTGAGCATAGTGAGAGATGTCGAAGCGAACTTTCTACTTTTCCAAACCCTCTTGCTTGGCCGAGTGTCTGGCCAGTACCGTCGGATTTCCCGTTTCAACAAATCTACTACCAGTGATGAAAACATCACTTTTATAAGTCGTCGGCAGGTTAGTTGAGCTTGACGGTTCAACAGTGGATGGGTTGAGAATAGTTTCATCAACAGACGGCTCAGGAGGATCTATTTGAACATGGACAGCAGGGTCTTCTGGTGCTTCAGGTTGTCCTGGGGTAGGAGTTGGCAGTGCCGGTTCAGCGGTTTCCAGGTTTTCAGTCGGTTTGATCACCTTGGCTTTCTTGGGTTTTGCTTGACCACTAAGAGGAATTTGATGAGTCAGTATAATTATATGGACATAAAGGTGCAGAAGAAGGATAATTATCCTTACCCAGGGGCAGTCTTGAAAGCCGTAAATTGAGTTTGACAGGAATAACCAAAAGATCGAGAGACCTCCTACAAAAGTGAAATCACAGTTTAAAATAGCAAGGAAATAGATTCATTGATAAAAGCAAAAGTCAAAAGAAACCTCATTCTGGCGTTTCCAAGGAGTTTTTGGTTAGCCGGAGGGCAGTTCATTGTCATCACTGGTCCGGGTGTGACGGTGGTTCTCGTGTTGCTATTTTTTCAAAAGAAAATGAGGATCCAAATAAGCTAAAGGGTGTGAAAACCTTACTTTCCGGGTTACCAGTTGAGGTTTCTGTCTTGGCAAAGGTTCTGAGTTGGAGGAAATAGTTACCTCTTCCTCTACTGCATAGCTAGACCCCGTGTCATCCTGACAATGATCAGTGTCAATAAGGTTGTTAAAAAGTAGGCCAAGAGACTCAAGGGCTACCTCCGACTCAGTAACATCAGCCAACTTGAACATATCAGAAGCAGTTTGTTTCTTCTTAGATTTTCGGGTTGTCTTCTTCGCGGCCATGGCGGCGGCTCTAGCCTTCTTAGCAGCTTTATGATCATATTTGGCCTTCCAAAAGTCAGATTTTGCCTGTAGGCAAATAACAGGTTGAAACATCATGCAAGCGCTTAACTATTAAAGAAAAAAAGGAATCAAGGGGATTTACCTCTGGTGCCGGGTTAAGTTTGCAGAATGGGTTTAATCCTACTTTACTGCAGTATTCCTATTTGTTGTTTAGAAGGGTAGTTGACATTTCGACGATGGCTTCTTCAGTCAGACGTAGAGATCTATAATGCAATGGATCGTCTGCTCCTCCGGTGTAATTATACATTAAGTCATACCGGTGGCTCAGAGGGATGATCCACCATGTGATCCAACAGAGGATCAAGTCAACACTAGTTAAGCTGTTTCCCAGCAAGGCTTGCACCCTTTTGGTGGTTGGGATGAGCTTCTTATGTTCAGCGGCAGTAAGCTTGTCAGGGAGTGAAAACTTAGCATCAAGGCGCTCCGCGCGATAACCCGGCATTGGTTTTTCGTCAGCTGGCGACGTGTATTTGCAAAACCATGTTTGGTTCCAATCCTTGGGATGGCTTGGTAAGACTACCAAGGGAAAGACAGCACCCTGTCTACGCTGAATCGAAATTCCAGCATGTCCCAAGCTGGGGCCATTGGTGTATTCATTCTGGCGGTTCAAATAGAAATACAGTCTGAAGAGTTCAAAAGTAGGTTCTTCTTGAAGATAAACCTCACAGAGAACCTAGAAATTATAGATATTTGATATGGAATTGGGTCCAAGATCTTGGGGATGGAGCTTGAAAAAGTGCAGAACATCTCTGAATAATTTTAAGCCGGGCGGTGAAAACCCCCGGTTCATATGATCAGTAAAGACGATGACTTCACCATCCTTAGGTTGAGGTTTTTCTTCGGCCGGGTCAGGGGCGCGATAAGACATAGTGCTCTTCTCCGGTAAAAACCCAATGTTAACAAAGTCCTTCAGAGTGGCGTCAGTAACGGTGGAAGGGACCCAGGTGCAAATTGTCGCCGTCTTTGGCGGCAAGGTGAGAGGACAAGCTAAAAAGGAAGTCATTTGTCGATTTAAGTTAAATGGTGGAATCACAGGTTAATCTCTGCAATACAGATGCGTAATGGCAACTTATGTAAGGGCTAATGATACATGAAGAAAAAATGAGCCGGCAGGATAAGCTGCCATGACTAAAGGTATTCAAAGGTAGCCAGCGACAAAAAATTGGCTAAGTACTGAGATGAACATGTTTCACAGGCTGTTGCTATTATTTTGGATCAAGGCTGTTCAAAAAAGGAAAATAAATGTAGACCTAAAAAACAGTGCACAGCAGTTCATCAGTCCTAAGGAGGCTTTTATGTAAGAAAAGGGGACCTACTAGCATCTCAAATGGATGCGAAACACCTACCGCATTAGTTCTATACTTATTTTAGATCAAAAGAGGATGCGGTGGAGAAACTACGAAGAATCTGTGATGAACGGCGAAGAACATAGAAGAACTTGCAAACCCTAATGCGGATGTAAGGTGCGGAAGGGTAAGAACTTACGGATGCAGTTTTACTACGGAGGGTTGCCGCCGTTCTTGGGACAAGCTTAGGTTGATGCAGCGGCCAAGGTCGAGGACGACGGTGAGCGCTGCAGTAGTGGCGGAGCTCGAGCGACAGAGGGATGGCGAGAGAAGGAAGAAGAATAATGAGGAAGACCAGTCGTGCCTATTTATAAGGAGATGGGTGAACAGGCAGGAGCGAAAAACGAGGAAGGCTAAAATGATGATTATCCAGCTAATTAGACGCCTCAATTTCCGGAAAGCATTTAAGATAAGGATCCGTTAAGATGACATCGTGGCGGGTTCCCAAATTTTCTGAAGGTGACGTCATGGCGGTTTATAAAGCTTTTACAAGCAGTGGAAGATGGATTTCTTCTAAGTGTTGAAGATTGACATGAACAAAGTTCAAATCAACTCGGTGCCTAATGTTGGGGATATGACTACCAGATATGACTCGCCCAGGAGGGGCCGGGTCTACCACAATGGCGGGTTACTTAAGTGAAGCCCAAAGAGTGTACAAGGTGACGGTTTATGATAAGGCTTATAATAGGCCCAAGCCCAGAGGCGGCTTAAGTCCCATAAGTATAAACCGCCATGTATGAATAAGTCTTGTAAAGTAAGGCATGTAAGAGATGTCACCGAGCCGGACACATTGTATGAGCCGGCCGCAGGACACTCTGTAGGCCGCAGGGCGTCAATCCGTGTATATAGGGGACGACCCGGCGGTGGCTTAGGGTAAGAAACAACAGATCGAGAGCCAAGCTAGCGGATTCGCTCCTTGCTCAATGAAACCTAGCAATACCTCATCAACTAGACTAGGCTTTACCTTCACCGCAAGGGGCCAAACCAGTATAAACCTCTCGTGTCCTTTGTCCCGACTAACCCCTTTAAGCTTCCTAGTTGCGATGGCTCCACGAGTAAGTCCTTTCACTAGGACATCTGCCATGACAATTCCATGACAGGTTGTCTCCCAACAAGCGCTTTTCTTTAAATCCTTTTTAGCTAGGCATTGAGATTTCAAATGATGCTCATATGAAAGATAATAATTTAAACACAAAGGGAGCATCATAAAACTTGTAAGAAAACAAATTATCAAGGCAAGAAAAACCTAGTATATGCAAGGAACAAGAAAGAGACGATAGCAATTTCAACATGAAGAGAGGTAATTTAGTAACATGAAAATTTCTACAACCTTATTTTCTTCTCTCATAATAATTACATGTCGGATCATAAGAAAATTCAACAATATAGCTATCACATAGCATATTCTCAACATGATCCACATGCCTGCAAAGTTGACACTCTTCCAAAATAGTGGGATTATCATAAAATAAAGTCACGACCTCTCTGAACCCACTTTTATCGAAAACTTCATAAAATTTGAACATACTCCAAATATGTGGGATCTAAAGTTGACACTCTTCCAAACCCAATTTTAATATTATTTCATTATTATCAATCTCATATTCATCATGGGGAATAATTTCATTTCCAAGATCATAAGAAGAATCACCCCAATCATGATCATTGCAACAAGTAGTGGACATAGCAAAACTAGCATCCCCAAGCTTAGGGTTTTGCATATTATTAGCACAATTGACATTAATACAATTTATAGTGACATCATTGCAATCATTCTTTTTATGCAAAGATCTATCGTGAATCACTTCATAAAGTACTTCATCACAATTTTCAGATTCACGAATTTCAAGCAAAACTTCATAAAGATAGTCTAGTGCACAAAACTCACTAGCAATTGGTTCATGATAATTGGATCTCTTAAAAAGATTGGCAAGCGGATGAGGATCCATAAATCTTAGGTTCTATGTTTTGCAATAAATACACAATTATTCCAAACAGACGAGCAAATAAGCAAATAAGTCATCAAGGCAAATGAAAAGACGAACGGAAGAGGGGCAAAGAAAAGGCGAATCTTTTTGAAAATTGTTTTAGAAGTGGGGAGAGGAAAACGAGAAGCGAATGGCAAATAATATAATGCGAGGGATGAGAGTTTATGATGGGTACTTGGTATATCTTGACTTGCATAGATCTCCTCGGCAACGGTGCCAGAAATCCTTCTTGCTACCTCTTAAGCTTGCGTTGGTTTTTCCCTTGAAGAGGAAAGGGTGATGGAACAAAGTAGCGTAAGTATTTCCCTCAGTTTTGAGAACCAATGTACCAATCCAGTAGGAGACAACATGTAACCCACCAAATACCTGCACAAACAAACACCAACTTGCACCCCACGGTTATTTGCAAATTGAGATCTGATATAGATTGACAACCCCTTTGTCACGTGGGGTGCAAGTTGCTGTTTGTTTGTGCAGGTATTTGGTGGCTTGCGTGTTGTCTCCAACTGGATTGATACCTTGGTTCTCAAAACTGAGGGAAATACTTACTCTACGCAAGCTCAAGAGGTAGCACATGTTGCCACTAGAAAAGGGGTGCAATTAGCCAACACATCCCACGCTAGAACCCAAAGGCTAAATGTCCAAAGACACACAATCGGAACTGGCCAGCTTCAACATTTTTCCTTCTGTATGCAGTATGAAAATTATCATCTGAAGATAGTTGAGGAAGTTCTTTGAATAGTCTACTTAGCTTCTGGCTGCAGTTTGGTCATTTCGCCAATTGGCGCATTGGGTCATCTTTTTTACACAAGAGATGAGAATTAGCGATGCAGATATAAATATCCATCAAGCGATTTACCTATGTTTTCTGTTGTATTAGTTGCTCCTCTTCTTGTTCTCTTCAAACAGTTCACTTGACTTCCACTTCAAGTTTCATATAGTTGTCTTAACTTGCAAGTTGGAGTTGGTCTCTACGCCGATTGGCACAATGGGAGATCTAGTTTACATAAGTTTAGATTGTTGATAGGTAAATGACATGATTACTACCTTGAATTTTTGGAAATAAACTCAATACAATATTGGAAACCACGCAGAGCAACATAATTCACATTTCATATCATTATAGTACATAAGATACCAATGTTCTCTAGTGTGTTTTTCCTTAGTCAATTGGTGCTAAGGATATATGTTTTACATATATGTAGTTTGTCTATACTTCCTTTTGCAATAGGCACGGTTACACCTACGAGCAATGAAGTAACATATAGTGTTCATCGGTTTCAGTTCTTCTCAAGTAGTCGACGACGAAACTCTCCAATAGCCCAAATGGGATATAAGTTGCAGTAGTTGCCATAGTTGAAGTAAAAGGAGCAATTGAAGCACCCAACATGTTCCTATCACCAAAGATGAAAGTTCATATTATTTTAGGTAGCATTAATAGGCATTTCCATATAATGTACTATAGTGTGATACTTTCATATATGTATTAGCATAATAGGGTCCACTACTAGCAAGGTTATAAGAGAACTTGATTATATCATGGTGTCGTTGTGTGCCTTGAGAAATAGCCTTTTGAAGAGTATGTACAAGTTTTAATTCTAAGAAGGAACAATAATCTATTAATATAGTGTGATAGTTTTGTAGCCTCAAAAGTTCAATACTTACTTGCTGGGGAAACTCCCCTGTGTCTAGTTGCATATTCATCAATTCTTTTGCAGCATGATATAGTGGTGTGGGATCTCGTTCTACCTGAATAGAATGACCATGGTATGGAAATATCATATGGATATCAGAATAGTTTAAAAATGAATTGTTAACAAAACATACCTGCCCAGCATAAATTAAAGCCAACATTGCCCATGCAGTGTTGACTGCGTGAGGACTAGTAGCAACCACATAAGCCTGTAAAATATTAGAGTGGGAACCACTTTTCAATTCATTAAGATATTCCCTAATCAGTGTAGGCAATATATCAATGGTTCAAAGGGAACATGATATAGCAGTTATACTAATGTGAAATGGCCAGCCATTATAAAAATAATTAACTATTTAATGAGAAGACTCAAGTTGGTAGCTTGTACATTATGGGCTTTACAGTAAGACATTTAGCCTCGCAAGTTAAGAGTAAAATATTAGAGTGGGAACCACTTTTCAATTCATTAAGATATTCCCTAATCAGTGTAGGCAATATATCAATGGTTCAAAGGGAACATGATATAGCAGTTATACTAATGTGAAATGGCCAGCCATTATAAAAATAATTAACTATTTAATGAGAAGACTCAAGTTGGTAGCTTGTACATTATGGGCTTTACAGTAAGACATTTAGCCTCGCAAGTTAAGAGTAAAATATTAGAGTGGGAACCACTTTTCAATTCATTAAGATATTCCCTAATCAGTGTAGGCAATATATCAATGGTTCAAAGGGAACATGATATAGCAGTTATACTAATGTGAAATGGCCAGCCATTATAAAAATAATTAACTATTTAATGAGAAGACTCAAGTTGGTAGCTTGTACATTATGGGCTTTACAGTAAGACATTTAGCCTCGCAAGTTAAGAGTAAAATATTAGAGTGGGAACCACTTTTCAATTCATTAAGATATTCCCTAATCAGTGTAGGCAATATATCAATGGTTCAAAGGGAACATGATATAGCAGTTATACTAATGTGAAATGGCCAGCCATTATAAAAATAATTAACTATTTAATGAGAAGACACAAGTTGGTAGCTTGTACATTATGGGCTTTACAGTAAGACATTTAGCCTCGCAAGTTAAGAGTAACATGAACTAGCAAATTAGAACAAACATATTGTTGTCACAATTTAAAAACCCTCCAAGACACTAAATTCACATGAACTAACATGACCAATTTCTCTATTCACGTGGCAACATAATAATAGAACTGTTTGTGTTGATTATAAATAAAGAATAAGCAAGAATATTATACTTAGAAATTCGAATTTGTTGAAGAGCATATGAGTTGTGGGATGGTTCAGTATGGCATATATACAACTAGTAATTACAAGAGAACTAAGTGTAGCTCAAAAAGTAGGTTCCTTTTAGTGGAACTGGCTCACCCAGGTTCCTAGACTTAGCATGGTTTCTCTAAAAAATAGTAAATAAAATAAAATAAAATATGCAAGTTAACCATGATGAAACAAGTAGGGTTCAGAAGGCAGTCGGTTAAGATCTTGTTAACCCCCTAGCAGATCCTGTCTTATTGGGGTCAAAAACCGATGATGGTTTTAATATAGAATGAATGTGTGTTATGAACATTGTTAGAGGTCATCAAAATATTGACTGCAGTCACCATCTACCCGGTTCGAACGTCCCAACAGTGCATGGTGCGATCCTGCTAGTTGGTCCACTTTCTTTCACTCAACTGGTGTATGCTTGGGTGGGTACATATGTTCTCTAATCTATCAATACAATGAGGCAAACTAGATATTGCATTTTCTCAGAAAAAATATATGATCCCAAACATAGGAGGTTAGTTTTTTCAGAGAGAAACTTTGGAGGTTAGCTACTACAAGCAAAATGGTAATCGGCCAAATTTTTCCATGTTCCCATTTTGTAAAACCTATAGCTAACGATGATAGATTTGGGTAGCATACCAGCGATTGACCTTTTGCTTTTCCATTGACGCATAATGATATGTATTTGTTTAGAATCTAGCCAATTGAAGTGAAATCAGGCTCATTCGACAAGAGTTTGGCTAGAAACTAGAACTTAGAAACCATATTAGTTACAACTCAACACTAGAGATATGATATGTACAAACACGACTATGGGGGCAGTAGAGTAGTTATTATACAGATGGAGGGCCCAAGATCTCTTATAAGACGGTGTTGCTCTATAGTTAGCATTGCAATTATAACCGGTCAGGGGCAAGGACACTGGTTTAGTGGGTCTAGGGTTGCGCACCACATTCTGTTCCTAATCAATTTCCAATGGATGGTTCGAAGTTATGAATTGTTTAGGAATTTTGAGTTTATGCTAGTGATCTGCTAGATATAACTATGAGTGGATAGCATTTCAAAATCTTTCTTAGGGATAGGCATATAGCACGTCTCAAAAGATTGGTTGAGGATAGTGAGATAGTAGCTTGTGTCTAACATTTCAAGCTAAAAAAATAAAAAACTAACCATGACCTTACCAAACCTTAACCAAATCGTGTGGTGAGATATAGAAAAGATTGATAATTACCTCAGTTTCACTAGAATGATAAGTCTCACCCCATCCACCTGTACTTAGCTGCTTTGATAACAGAAAGTTGCATGCTTTGCTTATGAAGGAACTATTTTCATATGTACTTCCAGAGGCAATTAATCCTTTTACAGCGAAGAATGTTCCATAAGTGAAACATATACCCCAAGTGCCAAACCTATTGGATAATAATTATTCCAGTTATTGATTGGTAATATTGGATCTTCAAATAATTAGCACCAATAGACAAAATTATTTTAGATACCATGAGCCATCCTTTCGTTGACTATCCTCAATAAACATGGAAGCATTTTTTATGCATTTTTCTATCTCAGCTTTGCGGTACCCCGGGTAAATTTCACTAAACATAATCAAGGCTTCAAGCACTGATGATGTGCATTCGACAGATCTGTCAATTGGTTTAGTAGGTGAATTAGCTTAAGTATTTAGAAGGAAAAGGAATAAATGATATTTTCTGCAAGCAAGATGGTTTCCTCCTTACGGATAATCGACCATAATATTCAAAAATGACTCCGAAGGGTTGAGAACCTGTTATAAATAAACTCCTGGTCAGTGTTTCCTTTTGAATAGATGTAAACTAGACAAGAAAGAGGAATAACCGATGAGCATAAAAATTAAAAGTAGAGCAAAATGAATCTTGGAAATTAAAGTTCATTCCAAAATTTGTACTATTAGATTATGCTATAGTTTTTTAATATTCATGTGCCTATTGGGTTGTAGTATTAATATAAAAGGTTCTCTACATAAGCTGGGCCCATTCGTGTTTGTGTCATCTATTGGTAATATTGGTTTTTGACTGTATTGCTATGATTCATTTGGGGTGATCAAAACTGTTCAGAACCAAATGGTTCCCATGGGAGGTCAGGTGTACTGATTTTTTGGCTACTTTAAAATTTTATATTGGCAAATAGTAATTTTAGTCAAGAACTAGTTAAATTGGAATTTCCAGTCTGGATTTCCAAATGGGAATTGCTTGTATTGATTATAAGATAATTTTGTGCACACAAGGTTTTCTTTAACCTCATCACATGCAACTAAAATAGAGTCGCCATAGGATTCCACTACAAGGGAAAAGCATATAGGCAGACGCTTACTAGTAGCGCGGGTTTATACCCCTCGCTACTGCTACTTACTAGTAGCGCATGCTTTTATCCCTCGCTACTACTAAGTTAATAATAATAGCGCTGGTTTTTACCCCTCGCTACTACTAAGCAGTCTCTATCGTGCCCCCGAGTCATGTCATAGTAGTAGCGATGGGTACAAACCCGCGCTACTACTAAGTTGATAGTAGTAGCGCGAGTTTATGCCCCTCGCTACAACTTAGTACGAGGTAGGTGAAGTCCCCATATCCTAGGCCGAATCCCTCCTCTATCCCTCACTCTCCCCCCTCTCTCCATAGGCTCTCCTATGGTGCTCCTGCCCAAGCACATCTCCTCCTCCATGGCGCCCAATGAGTCCGCATCCTCGCGTCGCTGGCATCCAGGAGCTCGCTCGTCTTCCCACTCGCCTCCATGCCACTACGACGGAGCATCTCTCCACCGGTGACCAGCTCCAATGCGCCCCCATCTCCTTCCTTTCTCCCTTGTTTCTCTTTTTGCCTCTCCCTCTCCCTTCGATTTTACTCACCTCCCATGCCCATGCATGCGCAGGTCGTCGACATGGCCAACCAGTAGCTCTCCGCCTTGGTCATGAAGAGGATCCTCACACTGTTGTCTTGCTCTACACTAGATTCGATCCTCTCCAACAGCCATCGCCGGATCTGGTCTACCGCCACTCGTCCGCACCTCAGGCGACCCCTGTCGTAGCTGGATCGAACCATTGATACCATTGAAAGCATGCACGGGGTCAAGATTTTTTTGTTTTGGGTATTTGAAATTAATAGTAGTAGCGCAGGTCAGATACATGAGCTACTACTAACACACGTACTAGTAGCACGGGATGCACCGCGCTACTACTACCAATTAGTTATAGCGCCATATAGTAGCGCAGACACCCGCTCTACTACTAGTTGTTTAACTCGCGCTACTACTAGGCTTTTTCCTAGTAGTGTTCTGGCACTTGGTTTCCCAAAACTGAAGTAGAACTTCAAAATACTCACCTCTATCAATGAAGTAGTTCTCTTACACTCGTATGTAGAAAATGTACCATCTTTGTTCTTCAATAGATAAAAATGTATTAACAATAATATTTGAATTAGAGTGAAAGTTAAATGATTTAATAAGAACACATAAACCATAGGTAAGCATTATAAAATAAAACATACAAAAAATTCATAAAAAAGGAAGAAGATTTGTTCTTGAACAACATATTAACTTATAATACATACTAGAGGAGAACACTACATCAAATGTAGTAAATAATATTGTATTAAAGGGATGATTATGATACATATGATTGTATCTTATTCACTTGATGAACTCTTATCCTCTACAAACTATTTGTCATCAAGACGGAGTGTTAGATGTGGAAAAATTCGGGAGAGAAATTTGAGAAACCTTTTGTAGCTAATACTTGTTTACACCATAGGAATCGCCAATATTTTCTTCCACAACTCGCAATGACAACAATAGGACAGCCACATAAAAATTACATCTAACAAATCAATGTCGCTGCTACCATTCTCATCGTTCCACCACAACAACTCCTACCTTCATGATGTTTGACATAATGTATGTAATTTATCTTGGCATAAGGCCAATAGGATTAAACTAGTCTGAAGCAATATTTTAGGTGTGCCACCCTTGGAAAATGGGTCTAGGACCAACAAAGGCCTCACATTGGTTCAATGGACATAGAGAATCCCGGTCGACATTAGACCATGCAAGCGTAGCATTACCTAAGAGAGAGAAACAATTGGTTGTAACCTGATCTTACCTACAAGGAGGAGTAGGAGGCACTTGGTGAAATATATTGCCGACCTCTCCTTATAGGCTTGAGCTTGTGGGTGAGATAGATTGTGCATGCAATTCAACATGCCACAAGAGCCAAGAACTACTTGTTCTAGGTGGCGGTTATGGGGTCTACTGTCACCACAACATTTTCTATAACACCTATAATTTTAACCCGCAACTCTTAACCTTTGGCATTGACGCTGGAGACAAGGTGTATCGAGTTCAAGACCCAGACAACAAGATATTGACAATAATAATCATAACCAGAATCCATCCCACATCTAGGTCTTCGATAAACCTAGACACGAGGGGGGTGTTGAAATATATTTCCCACCTTTTCTCACGGGTTTAAGATTCTGGGTAACTGGTAGGGTAAACCGACTGTCGGCACTAGACTTTGAAGTGGAGCCCATTTCCATTGTTGCTAACTTTTCTCTATTTTGGCAAGCAGGCTTCAACAAGTTGAGCGCCATGTTATTGCACCATGGGAGGATGTCTATAGATGTCTAATTAGTCAGGACATCAAGTTACCCACTTAACACACTTCAAGGAACTGAATTAGTAGTTTCAAAGCGCACTGATCTATGTAATAATCCCTGCACTATTTTGCTGAACCACTGTGTCATTTACTCATATGTAACAAATTATTCTTGACACTACTCACACACATTTATTGTCCGTCGGGGCACTATCTATTAGTAACTTTTAATAAATTAATTTGCATCTTCACATTGTAATGACTTTCTATTTAAATGTGTGGATTTGCATGATTTTGAATTGCACAAGATAGTTAATCGATATTTTATATGGCCTTTTCATGCTATCTTTATCCCAACGACACATTGTTGAACTCTATGCATTACCACACCAACATCTCCTATGGGCATGACAACACAAGAGTTGGTAGAAGTGGATTGGATTATTTATCATTTATATTGAATACCTCACAAAATTGAGCAAATTAACTATAAGGACATGAAACAAGAGTGAAGTTAGAGTTATACCGTGAAAGAAAGTAAGCAATCCACTGCATCATACAACCTTTGTCCTTTTATGGGCTCCCCCACAAGATTGGGAGAGATCTTTGACAATAGAAATAATGCCTAAAGAGGTAAGAATTATTAAGAAACTTATGTTAAGCAATTAGTGACATGTCGACACAACATAAAACTCAGGAATAATGACACACATGCACTTGCAAAATTTGGTGTAAAAATATGACAATGTATGTATAATACTCGCTCCGTGAAAAAATATATGATGTTTTAAATCACTAAAGTAGAGACCTAAACACATCTTATATTTTTTTTACAAAGGTACTACAAAAAAGGCCGACCAAGATGGGTTGTATTAGTTATGTATATGATTTTGCGTTATCTTTTTCTATAGAAATTCATTGGCATACTAGGAAATTTTAGAATCATTCACCAATCTATTGTTTAAGACATAATAGTTGCAAATGTGCGTAGTTAAGTTGATTAAAACATATTTAGACTGGAATCAAAAAATCTCATTTGCTTTTTATGAACCACATATATTAAATAGTACTAGACTTAGTGATCAGTTTTTGCCAGGAAAGTACATTCCTTTTCTAGATTAAGAGAATATAAAAAGTAACTTGTCTTGACCTTAAGTGCTTCTGCGGTGCAATCTGATACGGACCAGCCATTATCTGCTGTTGAAAGTGTCCATGAACCTTTCGATCTATGGCGGTAATAAGCTTCGCTGTCGGGATGGTTCTCAAGAACCTATAAGTAAGAAATTAAAGTAAAAATTACTATCCCAACATTATTTCATCTACGGTATGCAAGGTTAGGAGGTCAAGAATATTGAACCTGTGAACTTTTCAAGAACTCATGGGCTTTTTTAAGTGTTGGAATAAACTCATTAACAAGGTCCGTTGAGCAATAGGATTGGATAATAAAAGCTATCTCCCAACTTTGACAACCATCGTACACCTATTGTAAAGATTTTAGTCAAAATAGGTGCATGAAATACAAATGTACCTTCATAGAACACTAGAATACACACAACTTATACATGTGTATATAATGAAGCTCTCGCGTCAATGAGAAAGCAAATATCAGGAAAAAAGTATGATAATTTAACATCCATATTTTCATGAATTAATTTTTTTTAAGAAAAGGATGTTGCCAAACGTGAACATATGTCAATACATTTACTTATTTGGAGCTGCATAAAATAATCCCAAATATTTTGGAATTAACTTGCATAATAAAAAGGAGGAAATGAATTTCTATAATATCCTATATTTGTATTTCAGTATTTTCTTTTCAATGATACAAGCAACAACATGGCGTGATCAAAGTAATAATTAAAATAAAAATGCAAATGGCACAAATATTATCTAAGAAAATTAAGGAAAATCAAAAGGAGGAAAGGTATTTGTGTTTAATTATTACTTTGATCACGCCATGTTGTTGCTTGTATCATTGAAATGCATAGCATAGTTTTAGCTTTTCGTGTATTGTAGACACACACACACACATGTGTGTGTGTGTTGTGTGTGTGTGTGTGTTGTGTTCATACCTATAGTATTTACCCCAAGTGACATGATGGGTGCTAGTAGTAGTTAATCTAGCATAGTTCATAATAGTATCATTTAAATCTTGTTGGTAAATATATGGTTAGCTAGGTTAAACCCTGACATTGACCATTCATTGGATTCTCTGTATTTGCCTCCACATCGTGCTACCTCATTCTTGATCTATGCCTTGATTAATATCTTGCTACCTCATGACACACAATTTTTTGATGCTATTTTCCTTGAACTTATATTTAAAAATGTATTTATTTATGATTGACTTCAACTTATCTGGATGTGTTGGTTTCATGCATCATTTTATCAGATTTGACCGACCTAATAATATCGCGTCAGTATTTGACCAACCCAAACTACCCAATGGACCAAAAATACCCAGTAATGGTAGTTAGACTGAAATTACACACCAAAAATGACGAGGGATGGAACTAAAAAACCCTATAAATTGCGGGACGTCATCTATACTTACCTATTTTGGATATGAACATACACATATGTGAGAAGAACTGTAAAAAACAACATTATAGTTCTAGCATCAAGGTTCCTCTCATGGTATTCCTATGTCTATACATGTCAAATGATTATACCTATAATACGATGGGCGATCACTCGGGTATGAATATTATGGCATGTATCTACATATATGTATTGTTAATTAATCCCTAATAATAGAATCTCACTATATATAGCTCCTGGAAACTAACACTAGTTCCTCCCTCTCACACACTATATACGAGCCTTTTCAGCCATCACGCCACCCATTTCTCACCGAATCACCCCTACAACTCTATTGGCTCCCTATAAACATGCGAAGAACTCCTTGTTGTGTAACATTTGTATTTCTTCTCAAAGCAAAGACACTCAAATATCCAACATATTCTCAACTACAACATATTAAGTTCAACAAAACAAAGCGGTTTGTGAAATATCCCTTCCCTTAGTTGTTTTTTAATTACCCAACTCTGACATTCATCAATAAGCATCAAGAAGGTTTTTGACAAATGATATGATGCAAAAATATACGAAATTAAGCGAAAGTTGACAGTGTAGTTCCACCCATTTATTGGATTGATTATAAGCATTAGTGAAATTTCCATACTTCGATCAAAAGAAAGAACCATGCGTGTGAGTGGTGAAAAACACTTTTAAAAGGAAATTAGTACATTTATATTTAATTTCAACATTTGTATTCTTTTCTTATAATTCCGTGTCAATGGCAAACAAACAATCAGGCAACACAAAAGGCACAAATACACAATCTGCCAATTTTAATGGGATCTAAAGGATGAAGTAGTTAAGCCATTGTTTACACACATAATGGTCCTAAGTCATTCTAACAAATAAAAATGGAATGACGCAAAACTAGTCGACAAAACTTAACAACAAAGTGTTACCTGTGCTTTCATGCCATCTTCTGCAAGCCAAAAATAATCATAGATCCTTGGAATATGTAACTTCAGTGCATCTGAATTTGGATCGTCAATCCAACAACAAATCATATCTAGTGCCTAGAGAAATAGTTTTCCCAAAGTGTTAGTTCAAATTAATTAGATTATGAGATAAAACTGCCAAAAAATGGCAAGGAAATCAGCTGGATGGTAACATGGATAATAGGGATTTTAACACATGAACTTGAATTTTGTGTGTTGGGTCTGGTTGGATTTTCCTATTCTAAATATACATGATAAAATAACACAAAACATCTATCATGATATTCTTCCTTTTGTATGCATATATTAATACGACACCTGTAGAAAGGTGGAAACAAGGTGTAAAATGCATAAGCACAAAGGTTATTAAAATATATGCATGCTGAATCATTAAAATATTTCTTTATGTGAGTGCCCATAGATCCTCTAGTCAATAAAATTGTTGTCGAGATAGCATTAGCTATGTGTTTTTTACCAAAAATATTCTCCATAATTACAGGCTGAGGCAATGACATATAGATATGGAACATGCATGATATATACAGTTCAGTCCTATTTAGCTTACTTATGATAGCAAACATAAAGCGTGGATCATTGGAAATGAATTAGATATGGCCTAAAAACAATATTGCAAAAGTAGCAAAAGCCACCCATTATTCTGTTGCACAAATTAAGAATGAAGCCTAGATTACCTTGTTAATTGGAGATATACCGATATATTGAGTACTTTCATCTTCATAATGCATATGTTTCATGAGATTTTTCAGTGCTTTGGCTCTTAGCTTATTAATTGGCCAGCAATTCAATGCTGGTTCCACAAATTTATTAAGACATGTCCAAATAACATTTTGCAGCAATGATTGTGTTTGACGAAGGTCTTCCTGCATGCAACAAAAAACAATAACAGAAAAGAAGTTAAAAGCATCTATTTAGACACGTAAGTTAAATAATAGAAATTTTAATCAATGAAAAACAGAAAAGAATTACACTTAGTAAATACTTGAAAATATTAATTAAAAGAAAACTAAACTCAGTTTGAGATATTCAATGTTGTTCTAATTTTATAAGCAAAGAGCATACAAATAACCAAATGATAGTATGTCGTATAAAACTACAAATCTACACATACACATTTATTACTACTAGCTATGAGATGCTATCCATAAAGAGACAAATTATGTATGTGGTTTGTACTCTGCGGTCAATACTTTCTTAAAAATGACTTTCCAATATATTTGCTTCTGAAATAATGGTTACACTTCGAGCTAGCAATCTTACTAAAACGAACCTTGGCGCAAGTAACACGTGCTTTATTCCAATTGACCTCATGGTATGGTGTGCTATATAGCTCCTCCCTTATTGCCAATATTGTTGGTGTAATTGGACCAACAAACTTCTTTCCATAAAGATAAGACATTGGCATATAAACCAACCGGCAAAAGCACCAGAATCGTCCTGTGGAAGATAAAGTTCACCTTAATAAAAAATGATCATAAATGCAACATCCAAACGCATTCTTGGAGATGTTGAGTGCTGAATGGTTCTTGATTCATTACCTTTTAGCCACATAAACAACAAAACATAGCACTTAAGAATTAAAGTTTCAAAACAAAGAAGTAACACATGTTACTTACTAGTATAGAACCATCATCGGCTGTATGCATGTTCTCAACTTACACTCATAATAACACCGAAGAGTGTGGATTTACTACCCTTGGGGGTTAGCGTACTCCTTCAACCACCGTCCACACCATCCTAGGAATTCATGTGACCATATATCTTTCCACCAGTAACAATCTAATAAGGCACAATGATTGTAAGGTAGCCCCGAAATGGGGGGACAACTATCCCCCAGGGCACCACACTACCCTAAGTGGTCATAAATGATCGAAAACATTTCACAAAGTTACATGTCAAGTTTCAAAACTATCAATCACATATATATTTGCATTTTATTATACTACATTACAATTAAGTCCTATTTCTTATTACCATTTTAACAGGTGGAATCCCAGATATCAGCGTCCACTGAATATAATGGGTGCAACGAAGTTTGAGTCTACTAAAATATTTTCCAAGTATCTACAGTTTACGGACACATCAGCTTGGAATAAATACTTTCTTATATCGCTAACAACTCCATGTAACATTGTAAATTTAATCAAAATTAGTGACATAGTTAATAGAGAATAAATGAATGCATCAACATGTCAATATTGTCATGTACGGTATAAAATTCACAAGGAGAAAATCAAGAAAATTAACCGGTGAATGTACAAAAAAACAAGGACAAGATAGATAGTAGAAAAAAACTTAGCAAGTCAGTGCACATTTTAGTAGTGAGGGGCATAATATATGTCGAGGATTTAATAATATTTACCCTCACAAAATAACAAGTACCTGGATGAAATGGAAGAAAATGTGGGACAAGCCATAATTCAGGAATGATCGAATTATTTCCAGACCATTCATACAAACCGATCACCTAGAAATAATGATTACTAGGTCAAGTTAATAACTACAACATAAATTTTGGTACCCAACATTTGGTAATTCTAGGGTTGAGACCTAACATGACCTAGAAAGTAAGAAGCTAAATTATGTCACCGGGACTGCTTCCACAAGTTAATCTGAAGATAAATAGTATGCTAAAAACTTTACTCGTAAGTTTGGAGAAAACTATTCTCATAATTAACATACAAACAACAAACAGTAACTGGAAGGCAACTTGTATGTGGGAAAACTTAGCCGGGAAAAATACCATCCAATATAAAAGATTTTGATAAAGTTAATTGGTTGTATTATTTATTAACAATCTAGTAGATACACAAATAATTTGTGTAAAACACAATATATTTAGATTTGGAACTGCGCTTTATCTTTTTTCAACATAGTAGGGAAAAAGTTAGACTTAACATGTGTGTGTGTGTGTGTCATACCGAGAGCCATATCTTTCCCCATTGTGGTATTGCAACAATACTTCCACGCGATAGAATCCAAGCACGTCCCTTGGTCAAGGCTTCATTGTCCACTTCATCAAGAAGCCTCAAGGTAACATAGTTTAAGCATGATCCAAACATTGTGCTCGGCGCCAACACTTGCGTGCCCCAACCACCATCTTCATTCTACATAAAGCACAATACATAAAATTTCATCATGTTTTTCTGTACCATGGAATAGTAATACACATTTGGCATATATAGTCTGCTAATATAAATTATTAGAACTGATGTTGGCATGCCTGATGGTTGTAAATATAGCGACAAATCTCACGTCGATGTTCCGTTGAAAGGACGGTATGGAGTAATCCAGTAACATGTAGAGCAAATATCTGCAGAAAAAAATCATCACCGTATTGTTGTCCATAGACCAACTGTGGTATGAACCTCTTGAAAATTAATACATGACTATTAACAACCAAAAATTAAATTGAACTCTCCAACATTTGAGTCTATTAGACTAGGTTGGTAAAACCATTATGTATCTTGTGTATCGATAGTATAGGTTGCATTATAATTAGAACGTCATTAAGAATTACAAAAGGAAGTGATATGAGAAAGATTCCTAGCATAGCTACATCTTTTTTTAACTACATAAATTTGTGTTGTATAGACATAACTCCTTTAAATGACTTAAGTAAAAAGGCAACTAATTACTCAAAATTATCTATCAGATAGTAAAATTCACCAACAATAGAGCTTGTGCTTTCTACCAGAAATATCCACCAACTCAGCATAAAATATATTTCGTGAAACAATGTCAAAATATAGTGCTACACGTAAACAAAATACACACCAATATAGGCATAATGATCATAATTCCACTGAAATCGCAAGCCCAATGCCCATCATGTGCTTGCAGAGCGGAGTGTTGACTAAGGGCTCGCCTCAAGGATATTAACATAGTCCCTTCCGTGACTTCTGCACTATCTACAAGCTTGATGGCCGGAAGATCCGCCTGAAGGTCCTTTTGTTTTGCATACTGCAATAGATAATAGTCAAATTTGAGTATTTTATGATAGATGATATTACTTATTTTAAACCAAATTTGCATATTAACATAATAATGAGTGGAAGTAAAAAATTAAAATTTCTGGGGAACTTTGAGCTCGAGTCTAAGTAACCGTTCTGAAGGTTGGCCCTTATCATATACCCGCCTATCGGAAATATGCATCTACGTAGAAAAAAATCATGGTCACCTCCCCCCTTCAACCCCCACATACGTTGCCGAAGGCTACCGCGGTGAAATACCTGGCCATGATGGGGATTCTTGTAGATCACCATGCGTGGTGGCTTCCCATGAACAAGGATGTGATCCGAGTCCTACCTCCACCGCCGGAGTCTGCTCCATACATTCCCTTGTAGTGTACGGTGGCTGTTGCCATTCTCGCTCTGTGGTGGCGATCCGGCGGCGAAAATGCTTGGAAGCTGGGGATAGTGCGACATCAGCCAGGAGTGCTTTGCCATTTTCGATGCACTCTGTACCGGCATAACACTAGCGCGCATTTGAGTGGCTATTATTCATCGATCTACTTCCTACAGTTGGTGGCTGCTTTAGTTGCCATGGCTGTGAAAGAATCGATTCAAATTCAAATGCTTATGAAGATCTGACCTTCATTGGCTGGGTCATGTTATGTTGGCTTTTTGAGCTACGGAGCAAAATTCCTAATATGACCTTCATTGGTTGGTCGACAACAACAATACTTTGGTGTCATGTCCTTCTTGAAGACATGTCTTGAACTATCATGATGCCTCGCGTGATCTAGCCATCACTAATTGCGTTAGGTTCATGGTAGAGGAGTGCTCCAGGTGAAAACCCCTTTTCAGGCCTTCACTGGGTGGTTCAAGCAACTTTGTCATATGGGTGTTCCTACCTTCCTGAAGGTGTTGTCTTGGTGCCGAACTGCTAAGGCCTTGTACAATGGTAGGTGCCTATGCACAAATGCTTGAGGAAAAAGAGTAAATTTGCGCCTCGTCTTGCAATGCAGAGGTGCCATGCAAAGGTGCTTCGTTTCTCATAAGGAGGCGTTGGGGTCTTTTTTCTGAATGTTTTTTCTGTGGATGGAGGCTTGAAGGGAACATTTGCAATGCAGAGGTGCCATGCAAAGGTTATTCCTTCCAAGCACCGGCTGGCACCGAAGCAAACATTTGCTTGTACCTCCCTTCTTAAGCACCGATGCAATCCCATGTGAGAAAAAAAACCCGGTTTTTTCCTATGGCATCTGGCTAAACCCGTTGTACAGGGCCTAACTGTGTTCTTTGCATTGTTTGTCATTTGTGTTTTGTGATAGGATGTAAGAGCGGCAGCAGCTAATCTTCCCTGATGTTATCCATCCTGTGGCACATTTTCGCATTTTGTAAGCCATTCAACCTTGTTTCCTTGAACATTGTTTGAATTAATGTGATTATGCGCGCAAGGCATAGTCTGGGAAACTTATCCTTTGATTGTTTAAAAGAATATTTTACTTGTCAGGGAATAGAGGAACATTTTACGTGGAAAAAAACTCCTAAATTGTGCATGGTTTGATATATTGTTTCCCATTAAAAATTTATTGCCACCATCGCTATTTCCATTGTGGTTTCCCCTAGACACTGCGGTAACCCTGGTCCATGCTACAAACCGCAATCTATACCTACTAATAAAAAAATTAGGTATTCTTAGTCCGTTTGCTATTTTATAGAAAACCCCTTAATATTTTTGACATTAAACCCGCAGTACATAGTAATTGTTTTTTTAAATACTCATATCTTCTAAACCGTAACTCCAAATTTAACATGTTATATACGGAATTTGATTAAAAAATATGTAGAATCTGAATATGATGTTATTTTACCTGTTAACATTTAGAAAATACTATCTAGGCTGCAATGTTAATCAACAATGCATTATTCATCTTTTTTCATACCGGTACTGATTCTGATCGGGAATGAACACCCCAGCAAAATCAAGATTGGACATGAAATTGAAAATAAATTTGCTAGAGACACCCAATAAATAATGACATGCATGCCAAGAAATAAAAGAAAGACCCAATAAAGATGGGATGTCCGCCATAAAAGAAATAAAAGAGAAAATGCAGAGGAGGTCAGATAAAAATGAGATGTTGCGCTATTCTCCTATATATAAGAAGAAAAAAGAGGAGATGCATGAAAAAAAGTAAAAAGTAGGCATGCATGAAAAAAATAAAATAAAAGACAAATTTGATAAGATATAAATAGTGATGAAACAAGGACCAATACCTATGACATGTATGGCAAGAAATAGTGATGAAATAGAGGCGTAAATACCTGCGTCCACAGGAGACTATACAAAAATGTTCTTTTCCATACAAAAAAAATTCTCTTTTTATGATTAAAAAATCATGTATCTTTTTAACAACCTTTTTAACAACTCTTCATGTATTTAAGAAATATGCATGTGAAAAAAGTATTCAAGAGTTACCCTAAGTTGGTGATTCTTAAACTAAAAACTGCCATTGATGTACACATGTCTGCATAGTGTGCTAATATGTCATCGTTTGTTTTTGTCGTTTTTCTTTACTCACCCATAACAACACCCCATTCCGAACATGACATGAATAAATGCATGATCGCTTGCCCGTTTCTTCGTACATATTAAATTTACATGCAAGCCGTGTTGAAATAGAACACCTGTAGACTCTTAAACCACACTTTTATAAGTTAAGACCATCTTTGTTTGGATCGTAACTACAAATTCTGAGATTATAGACCATTTTTTTGTAAATTAAGAGTGTGTGGTATTTTTTTCTCCCGTTGCAACACACGGGCCTTTTTGCTAGTCCTATTTAAACCATTGGTTAGCACAGACTCCCATGTAATTTTCTATGAAGAATTCTTGATTTACCTCATAGAATTAGTCTGGTTTCGAATATACACTCAATTTTTCCTCTTTTAGTTACCCAAAAATACCTTGTAGTGCCATATATGTTTTATATGACCTTTTTAAATCGATATGCTAAATGATTTTACGATATACTGAAATAGTGTAAATATGTTGCTGAAATAATGCGAAAGGGCTACCCAGAGTTAGATGAAAACTAGGATCAAATAATCCGTTAATATAAGAACGGTCAAGTGGTGGAAAAGGAAAAACCCAAAATTAGAAGCAACACAACCGAAGGACTTTTTTTTCAATATCTAGAATTGGACTAATTAGGAAGTTAGCCTAGCGCACTTAGTTTGGGGATATACAATTCCATCAGTTGGGTTCAAGTTACTGTGGATACGAATTCGAGTTCCTATAGTTTCCCTAAAAGAAATGAATTGGAATAATTTAAACATAACTATAATTCTTTCAGTTATTTATGCCCCGTCCAAACTATATATCACTCATTCGATTTGTTCCTATCAAATTTGAATATACTTTTTATTCATGTGTTTTTTAGCTGGCAGGTGCCAAACTAAAGCCCTGTTTGGGTGGAAGTATTTCTCCAGAGAGTTTTGGTATTTATTTTGAAAAATTACTAGGTACATACCCATGCTCGGAAAGATATACTCCTCATCTCAACTATCAATAAAATAAATACACAAGGGACTTCTAAATCTGAATGAGCAGCATGCAAAAAGTGAACACATGACTTGATATCCAAATTCATGAGAAAAATATACTTTTCACCGCTCAACCTCAACAATTGTGAAAGCCTGGAAATAGTCTCTCGACACCAAAACCAGAGAAACCAGTTTCTCAATTTGTAAAACCAGATATATTCAGTCCCTCTTTTCAAATTTTAATGTGGCCTGATTTTATCTGAAACTTAACACGGCGGCAAATGTGGTCGTTGACATCCCCACATCAGCTAATTGAAACCACTTCCACGCCCGAATGTCCCCGCTGTCGTGCTGTAGCTGCAGCTATATGGCCTTCGTGCCCTCCAGCTCAAATTTGACGTCCAGCAGCTGTCACCATGTTGGCACCACCGCCTGTTGGCCGGCCGCATGCCGTTGCTACTCATGGTGAGGCCCACCGCGCGTGTTGTCAGTCGTCAGCGTGCCGTGGAAGCCTCGGGTGTGTGCCTGTGTGACCGAGGGAGCGTGCGTGTGTGTGTGGGTTAGTTGGCGAAAGACTAGGGAAAAGCGACCATATCGAGCGTAGGGATCGGCCGCGGCGATCGCCTGCATGCGCGATAGGCGTGCGCAAGCCGGTGCGCGCGGGACGTGGCAAGTGGGTGAGAGGGTGTGTCCGAGCGCGGCCTGGCATGTCAGTGCGCGCTGGTATAAAACCCCTCTCCCTCCTGTGTATTCGTGCTCGAGGTGAAAAATAGAAAAAGCCGTCTGTGCGGCGGAAATCCTCTGTGTGGGTCGTGTCTCCGGTGATCGTCGTTGAGTGATAGGTCCAGCTGTGCCAACAATTGAGAGTATGTGTCCGGATATCATATACCTGCATACGCATAAGAAGATCCTGTGACTCCCTCTTGTGGAAGCGGCGCTGGGTGAACTCCCGGCGGACTCTATCGACCTCGGCGCGCTCCTCCGGGGTGCCGTGATCGGGGTCGAACTCCCACACTGCCCTGCCAAGGAAGTTGTTCACGGACCGCAACCACGGTCCGCCACCCTCCGACACCTTCAGCCTCCACATCTCACTCGGTGCGGGCGACGAACGGTACGGACGGGGAGTTGAGCTCACAATATGTTCGGTCGCTAGCTAACTCAAAATATGGTGGGCGGAGCCATCCAGCTATCGGGGTTTTATAGGCTGCTACCAGCCATCTAAGTAATTAAACCAAGTTTATTGATCTAAGGGATGTGATAGCTCCAGAACCTTGTTGTAAGTTGTAACCAGGGAACGAACTTTTCTAAACTGATCGAATGATTGGGTTGTGGTAGCTCCTGTTGGCGTAATAAGCCATGCCCTATGTGGTGGCAACCGGCGTCGGGTGCGTCAGGTGCGGTCCGTGCAGGGCACGAGCATGTGTGTGCATGTGTTCGTTCGTGGGTGTGTTAGTTAGCGACAAAGGCAGAGGAGTGACCGCGTTAGGGCGTTGAACCCGGCCGCAGCGATCGCGTACGAGCGCGACAGACGCGCGAGCCGTGGAGCGCGGGACGTGGAGAGCGTGCGAGTGGGGTGCATCTCGACCGCGGCGTGGTGCATCAGCGCGTGCTTGTATAAGTCCCCTTCCTCCTGTGTAGCTGTGGTGATTTGCCGAGTTTGAGCTCGTGAGAAAATACAAAAAAGCCGTAAGCGCGTCTTGGTGTTTGTGCGCCATCAAATCTTCTGTGTTCATCGTTCTCCTCTCTAACCTTGTCTCCGGTGATCAGGGCGAGTAGAGGTTCCATTTTTGCTGCCAGCTCCAACCAAATGAAGTCGCACCCTCAAAAAATGAAGTCTCACAACTATATGCAAAGATAACTTACATGTAAACTAGTCAATCGTAGCTTGTAAAATTTGTGAACCCTGTACTAGTCAATCGTAGTGTCCCACGTAAGATCCTGTACTAGTCACTCATATGCACGGTACGTCATCCCATATAATTGATACTCAGGAGCGAATAATGCATGCTACACATATCACTCAACTTATTGCCAATAGTTCACGTTACATATATATACAATAATACACGCACGAGGTCATGGTCCGTGCTAGGCTACTGGTTGTTTTTTCTTATTTTCTTAGAAAAGGAGGATGCATGCCCGTCCGCTGCATCTGGGTGATGCGTGCGGTCATTTTATTTATTATTCATAAAGACCTTACAAAGTAATACATCAGTAAATCTGAAGCCATCATCTAGATGACACCTGACGCTATTCCTATCCTCTTGATTAAGGGGTGCAGAATGTTCGGGCCAAATACCAAACAGACATCGCACCAAAGCCTAACATCTAAAGCCGGATGCCCCATCCAAGCCACATAGGCGGGACTGGGTAACACTCCGTTCTGGTGCACTCTCAGTGAGTACCACACGCACACACTGCAAGGGCCGTCACCTCCGTCTTTCATCTATCCATCCTCAAAGCATATACTGACGCATCGACCTTGTCAAGCCTCTCTACCATCGACGCCACCACGATGCTAGACAACGTCGTCCTCCTGCGTGTGTCCATCACCGCACATCTGACGTCGAGCCTCCACTGCTTCACCTCGATGATGCCTTCATGAGGGCATCATCATCACCAGCTCCGGCCACCGACCGAAGACTAGGTTTTCATCCGGATATGTTCCTAGAAATCCACCCGACAACCTGTGCACTGTCTCGACCGCCTTCAAAGCCCTAGATCTAGCTTCCTAAATTCGGCGACCAACCGCAATAGCAGTGCCACCGTAGGAGCCCTGACGCACCGGCCACTGCCTGAGTGTGCCACCACTGGACCCTGGGAGGAGGGCTCCCACCCCACCTCGCCAAACCGTGAGAGCCGCCGAGATGACCCCGCGCGCTCGTCACCATCTCTGATCTGAACCAATCCGTAGCAAAAACCACCAAATCACCGACGCAGATCCGCCTTGGACAGGGACTGCACCACGCCATGCCGCCGCGGGAAGCCCGAGCTTCTCCCGCCACCACCTTCTAGGGACGCCGCCCCGGTATCCAGACAGAACATCAACGCTACCACCGGCCATGTTCCGCCGCCGCCGACAGGCCGAGCCGCCGGCCACCATGACCAAGGCTGCCATGACTCTGCGAGCCCACCGAGCAGCCGACGCCACCAGATATTCCATGAAGCCCAGCAGCTCTGCCACCTCTACCTAGCACCACGCCGCCACCTTGCGCCGTCGCCACAGACCAACAACAGCGCCACCACGACGCAGATCGGGGAAGAATGCCCCGGCGCCATGGATGACCCGCTTCACCCGATCCGGCGCGGGGGGGGGGGGGGGGGGGGGGGGCGAGGGCCTCCGCCTCTCCCGTCAGCCGCCCGGGGCTTGGCCCGGTGACCGCCTCCAGTGGCGGTGGAGGGGAGGATGAGGATGGATGTGCCCGGTGGCGGGGGTTAGGGTTTCCACCCGAGCCGCCCTAGCGGGGGGTGACCGGAAGCATGATTCGATCTTAAATATCCTTCCGTGCAATTTGCTATATTTAATAAAGAGCATCAAATAAGAGGAGAATAGGACATGTCTTAACTAATAGAGATGAAAGGGCAAGACTTCACGACAGCTACCCACACGTACCCACTAATGTACCCATCATCCCCGCAAGCTCCACCCTACTCCTGGGATAGGACGGCGATGTGCCATGCTGCACCAATCCATGGGTCCACCTTCCCCTACATTATTGAGACAGACGCGTCATCGCATGTCACCGGGACTAGGTACTTTGCTCGAGTCTCATCCTTAGCTAGGGCATAATTCTGGTCACATCACTGTCAATTATGGGGGCTGTCTTTTGATCGCCGCCATCGGTAACAGTCGCATCCCTCCTCAACCGTTCTATCTCACCATATTATCACCAAATATCGTTCCAAATCTTATCTCCATTCACAATTTTACATGTGATAATTAATGTTCCGTGGAGTTTGGCCCCCTTGACTTTTCCGTGAAGGATCTTCAAACCAAGGTGTTTCTTATGAGGTGCAATCACCAAAGGGTGTTTTTGGCAGACTCAGTCATAGCCTAGTGGTGGGAAGGGGCTGATGCCTTCCCACTCACCCAGGTTCAAGGCATGGTACTTGCAATTTGGGTTTGTTGCACCATTTATACTGTAGGGGGTTCCTTTACAGTCTTTCTATCAAAAAATGGTGTTTTTGAAATGGTGTAATAAACTAGATGAAGTGAACACTGACGGGTGACGCACCGCGTGTGGGCAAGTGAGCACATTTTTCCGTCAATCCTAGCAACCAGGCAATTCAATGCGCTCATAACAAAAAATATGGCTCGAGAATATAACGGGTAGCTCAAGTAAATTTTAAACCTGCATGTGGTGGGTCAGGTTACCTACGTTTTTTGCGTGAATAACTTCCGATCCACTCATCCACTGTAAGGTAGTACAAAAAACATCAGAAGTAAGAAATACATCTAGGTCCGTAGACCACCTAGCGACGACTACTAGCATTGGACACTAGTAGAAAAAGGGTCAAACATGAAGCACATTAGTGCCGGTTTGTATTTGAGCCGGTACTAATGGTACCATTAGTGCCGGTTCGAACGGATTTGCATTAATGCCGGTTCGTGTTGAACCTTTAGTACCGGTTCGTGGCACGAACCGGCACTAAAGGGGTGGTGGCAGGCTGGCGTCAGGCCGGGGCCCCACGATCACCTTTAGTACCGGTTCGTGGCACGAACCGGTACTAAAGGTCTAACCTTTAGTACCGGTTTGTGCCACGAACCGGTACTAAAGGGGTCTAACCTATAGTATCGGTTCGTGCCACGAACCGGTACTAAAGGTCCCATTTTCAAACTCTACCCCCCCCCCCCC